>NW_026867563.1:0-134454 GCF_020745735.1 Hemiscyllium ocellatum
ATTTAATGTTTAATAATTGTGTTATTGGTGCAGCATTTTTAAAGCGTTGGCTTTAAATAGTAGTTAGTTAACACAAGGGCTCAGAATATAAATATTTTTATTTCGATCAAAGAATAAAGAACATATAAAATTATAACACAGCAACAGATCCTCGGCAATCCAAGCTTGCACAGATCTAGAACTTTTATCTCGACCTGTCTCTCATTTCGTAAGTTTCTGAATCACTTTGCTTCCTGCCCATTCAAATAACTGTCATTATACATTTGAAATGGGTGCTATTGTGCCCGTCTCCACCACTTCCACGGCAAAGTGTTCCAGGCACCCACCACCCTTTGTGTGAAGAAATTTCCATGTATATCTCTCCTAAACGCCTGCCCTCTCACTTTGAATTCGTGACTCCTCGTAATTGATTGTCCACACTCTTAGAAAAAAGCTTCTTGCTGTCCTTGCTGTGGACACACCTCATGATTTCGGAGACCTCAATCAGCGCCCCCACCAATCTCGTTCTTTCTGATGAAAATACCCTTGATTTCCACAATCTCTTCATAGCTAATGTCCTCCATAGCCAGCAACATCCTGGTGAGCCACCTCTGCACCCTCTCTAAAACATTCACATCCTTTGCTAATGTGGCAACCAGAACTGCACGCAGTATTTCAAATGTTGTTGATCCAAAGTTATATTCAACTGTAACATGATTTGCCTACTCTTGCACTGAATGAACGAAATCATGCTGTATGCCACCATAACCATTCTATTGACCCGCTTTGCCACCTTCACAGAACAATACACTTGAAAACCGCGATTTTTCTCTGTACATCAATATTTCCCTGAATTTTCCGATTCACTGTGCAGTTCAGTCTTGAATTGGATCTTCCAAGATGCATCACCTTCACTTTCCCGGATTGAATGCTGTCTGCCATGTCTCTGCACAACTCTCTGCTCTATGTACATTCTGCGGTATTCTCTGACTGACAGTCCTTTCAATATCTGTTACTCCAACAAACTTAGTGGCATCTGCAAATTACTAATCAGACTACCGTTAGCTTCCTCCAAAACATTTATGTGTATCACTAACACCAGTGGTCCCAGCACCCATCCTTGCAGCGCACCATTAGTGACGGGTCTCCATTTTGAGAAACTCGTTCACTACCACACTCTGTCTCCTGCTGTCCAGCCAGTTCTCTATCCATCTATAATATACTCTGGCCCCATGCGACGTCACCACCTCCATCAGCCTACCATGTGGAAATTACCCCGTACCTTGTGGAAGTCCATGTATATTACATCTACGGCCCTTCTTTCATCGATCAACTTTGTCATTTCCTCAAAGAATTGGAAAAAGTTGGTAAGGCATGACATTCCCCAAAAAAGCCATGTCACCTATGACTGGTAATCTCATTTTTTTTTCCAAATGGGAATAGATCCAAGCTCTCAGTATCGTCTCCAGCAGCTTTCCTACTGTTGACATTAGGATCACATGTCTATAATTAGCTCTATTTTCCCTGCTATCCTTCTAACAGAGCAGACAAAATTAGAAATGTTCCACTCTTTCGGGATCATGTTCAAGGATGCTGAAATTTTCTCTGTTTAAAAGGCCCCAGCAATTTCCCCTCTCGCTTCCCAGTAACCTGGCATAGATCCTATCCGGATCTGGGGACGTGCACGATCTCCAAGCCACGCATTCATCCTGCCTATTCTTTCATTTCTACTCTGACTCGCGCATGGCATTAGTAGCAATCATGATATCACCACTTCTAAGCTTCTACTTTTAGCATGGCTCCTAATTCCCTAAATTCTGCTTGTCTGACGTCTTCCAGTTTGTTTTGACTGTATCACTGATGCCCATATGCACACGATACCCTCCCCCTTGAACGGGTTCTGCACCTGTTTCGAGCCACCTGTGAGGTAACATACCATTTAGGAGTCTAGTTTTCGACTACAGAATGCTTATCCACAATCCATTCAATTGAATCCTCTGTGACTATAGTCTTTCTAATCTTTTGTCTGTCCTTCTGAACAGTAGAGTGTCACGGTGCCATGAATCTGATTGCTGCTGTCGGCCCCTGTTCAGCCCGCTCTCCCAACAGAATCTAAAAAGGGAGACTTGTTTTAGAGGGAGATAATTGCATGGGTCACCTGCACTACATTCCTGCACTTTCTTGCCTTTGGTCACTCATTCCCACTTTCCATTGCAGGTTATTTTCATGCTCTTGGATGAGAATGTTATTTATTTAACTTTTGTAAGGAGCTGGTGGAAGTGTTTCCTGGTTTGTAGGCCACTATAAGTCCTCGCCGCCTCTATGTTAATGTGTGTGTGTGTGTGTATGCATTAACTCATGTGTATATGTATATGCACAAACACGCGGAATTTTGTGAGCGCACATGCGGGCGTGCATGCGTGCGGACACACACACACACACACACATTTACACACTAGCATACAGACATGAAGGGTCATAGTGCCCACAAACCAGGAAACATCTTTGACCAGATTCCCACAGAATTTAAAGAGCCGACACCCACATCTAACAGCACGAATGTAATCGACAACGTTACCTGTATGGACTGTGAAATGCACAAGATCGGATAAATGTTAAAAAAATGACCACACATATGCATAAACATCAGCTCGCCATTGTCATTCACCACCAGTACTCTCTCTCGTTTCCAACTAAACAGACAATGAAGGAAACAAATTCAAATGGCACAATGTAACATCCTACAGTCGAAAAAATTGAGCCACCCACCAGAATTCATTGAAGCTTGCACCCCAATGAGAACTGAATTAATAAATGTATTAACCATGACCCAATGTGCAAGTCAATCAGATACAGAACTGGAAGTGCCGGAAAACACAGACACATAAATACCATTCGAGACAAACGAGGAGCAATTCACTGGAGGCGCACTGACCACTTCACCCAATAACACGTCTGCATAAAACCACAGAGGCTCGGTGATGAATGTCTGACCGCACAGTAACACTCTCACACAAAGAGACACACACAGCGACACGTACTCTCACTTCATCTCGCACGTGTATACACACAGACATAAGATGCACACACACACTCACATGGACATACACATACAGAAACATACACATACACATGCACAGCTACACACGCAAAGTAGTGCACACTTGCACAAATAGATACACTCACAATCACAGTCACATCGTGCATATATAGACAAACATACAAAATACACACTTTCATACAAACACACACACATACTCTCTCAACAACTTGTGCACACGCAGCCCCTCCACAACACACACATATTAACATGCCTGAATCTATCATATGTCAGACACGTAAGGAGATATAATATACAGTATTACAATGTCGGTAGCGTAGGAGGACTGCTATTCTGGTACTCAGTATTATTCAGCCAGCGTATTGTGCACATTACTACATTACCCTGTGTAAACTAACTGAGACACGGACACTCAGCAGTGTTCAATGTGCATAGTATCTACTGTAATGCAATATCTACTCATTAATAAAATAGATATTTTGACACTTAAAAGTGAGTACGCTGTGTGTTGTGCGCAGTAATACAAATTTATAAAAACACACAACACCAGGTTGTAATCCAACAGATTCATTTGGGAGCACTAGTGTTCGGAGCTCCTTTGTCAGGTCGTTGTGGGTATAAGAGAGTAAGACACAGAATTTACAGCAAACGTATACAGTGTGATGTAATTGAAATTGCAAATTGAAAAAAAACTGAATTTTTTTGTACGTCTCTCAGATTTTAGAATGAACAGTTGGTTTCAGTTCTTTCATATGTAAATCGCAGAACCTCTTTATATTACACTCCACTACACTTCACTGCACCCTATTGCACTGCACGCACACAGACACAGGCATCCATATGCGCACAGACACATACACATAGACGCACACTATGACAGACGCATACACAGACAGACGCACACTTAGAGACAGGCACTCAAATGCACACACACGTAGGCACGCAGACACTCCTACACACATACACCCCTACACATACATACCTGCAGACATACACTCACACAGATCCTGTCTGATACGCAGTTTCTCTATCATACACACACATTTACACTCCTACACTAACACGCACACATGCACTCCTTCCACAGACTTATACCATTTCATACTTACAGGCGCACACATAGTCAAGCTCTCTCTCACAGACACTCATGAAGCTCCCCACCAAACAGACACACCCAAATGGACACATATAGGATCGTGACGTGAATTTGTCTTTGAAAAATTACATTTTGTTTTGCTCAAAAACTGCATGAATCCAAGTGCGATTTTGTATTTTTTTTAAGAAGAGAATCAGTCCGAACATTCTGGCGCTGATAGTCTCACAAAGGGCACCTCACATCTTAAATGAATTACCCAAGCCAAGATGATTCCAACTGTTAAAGTTCACTTGAGAATATAACTTTAAACCAGTTCCTCAATTTACGTATGAAAAAACTGAAACCAACACGTTCATTCCAAAAGATGACAAGCTTAACAAATAATCTTACGATATTATAAGCTCAACCACCTGATGAAGGAGCAGCGCTCTGAAAGCTATTGATCCCAAATAAACCTGTGGGACTAGTAACTGGTGTTTTATGATTTTTAACTTTGCACACCCCTGTCCAACACCGGCATCTCCAAAATATGGCAGAAATGCAATGTCTATTGTTTGGTTTGGCTACTTACCATTATACAGACTGCAATAAAGCAATACGAATAGTAAAACAAAGTTAAAAATCACACAACACCAGGTTATATTTCAACAGGTTTAATTGGAATCACACTCGCTTTTGGAGCGCCGCTCCTTCATCAGGCAGTTGTAGAGGACACAATTGTAAAACACCGAATTTATAACAAAAGTTTACAGTGTGATGTAACTGAAATTATACATTGAAAAATACATTGATTGTCTGTTGAGTCGTTCATTTGTTCGAATACCATGGTAGTTTCAATTCTTTCATGTGTGAATCACAAAGCCATTTGTTTTATGAAGTTGCATTCTCAGGTTAACTGTAACAATTTGTGTTAGCGAGATGATATGTTGAAGGTGTTAGCCTCCACTTTGTTCTGTCTGTACCAAGATGTTCAGATTGATTCTAAATTATGGGAAGTCAGACAACAGAGTTTTACATGAATTCATGCAGTTTTTGAGCAAAGTACCATGTAACTCTGCAGTGCAATGTGTTGATGACAGTCATTTCACGCTGTCGCCATTGCTATACTGTAGACAACACAGGTTGTCAGTCACAAACGTGTATGTATATGTGTGCATGTGGGTCTTTGTGTGTGTGTGTGTGTCTGTCTGTCTGGGTTGGTGTTTTAGGAGTGTGAGAGAGTGGATTTGGGTGTGTATGTGATGGTATCGTGCCTTCAGTCTGTGAGTGGATGCATGTGTGTGTGTGGGGTGGGGGTTGTGAGTGTCACTAAGAGAGAGTGTATATGTGTGTGCATGAGTGCAAATTAGACTCAGTCTCTGAAAGAATGCATGTGCGATTGTGGGAGTGTGTGTGTAAGGGTGTGTGATTGTCTGTGTATGTGTGCCAATGTGTATGCGTGTGTATAGGAGTGCCGGTAATTGTGTGAACGTGTGTGTACATGCGCGAATGTGTAGGTGTGCCTGTGTGTGTATAGTGCAATGGTGGTCACGTGTTGTGTGACATGAACCCAAGGTGCCAGGTTGAGACCCTCACTTTGGGTATGGAAATTTGCTATCAGCCTCTGCTCGGCCACTGATAGCTAAGTTCCACAAATAGGCTGAGAGCTACGTCCCATACCCACTGGGAGGGGTCAATTGGGACCTTGGGTTCATGTCGCACAACACGTGACCACCATTGCACTATATACACACACAGGCACTCCTACACACGCGCGCGTGCACACACCACACACACACGCACACACAATTACAGGCACTCCTATACACACACATGCACACGGGCACACATACACAGACACTCGCACACACCCTTACACATATACTCGCACAATGCACTTGCATTATTTCAGAGACTGAGACTTAATCTACACTCACGCACACACATATACACTCTCTCTTATTGACACTCACAACCCCACCCCACACTGCCGGTGACCACCATTCCACTCTACACGCATACAGACACTGCTCACACACACACACACACGCACGCACACACACACACACACTCCTATACACACAGACCTACAGACGGACATACATGTGGAGAGATACGCACACAGGCACTCACCCACACCCTCACAGACACACACACTCCAACACTCACAAATGCATCCTTTTAGAGACTTAGACCATTCCACACTCACGTACACATATATACACTTACTTTCACAGACACTCACAACCTCGCATCCCCGACACACACACAATCCCACACTCACACATGTACCACCTCATAGACTTACGACACTTCATACTCACATACTCACACATACACTCTCTCTCACACACACAAACCCCAACCTAAACAGAAGACACACACAAACACACAACACATCACACAACACATACACACACACACACTCACAAAGACCCACATACACACATATTCATATTTGTATTGTGTAACCTGTGTTGTCTACAGTATAGCAATGTCGACAGCGTGAGATGACTGTCATTTCAACACATTGCACTTGCAGAGTCTGTATTGTCTACAGTAATGCAATGTCTACAATGTGGAAATCCAGATATTTGGGCAATCATCATTCAGCGACATGCGCATTGCCTATGGTGTCATAATGTCTGCAGTGTGTGGATTTAATATTTGGACATTCAACTGCGTGCAGACTGTTTTTAACACTTAATGAGATACTGGATCCTTTCCAGTCTTTTCAGTGGGACATTGCAGCCATTGTAGAGCCCACAAGACTGAATGGAGCATTGTGGTCAGTGAGATCAATCTAAGAGGCAAATATTTAACGGCCGGACCGAATGTCCAAAAAAAAAGAGATTGTTTCTCTCGCATCCCTGACAAAGAAGTGGTCCTATCAATGTATTGGCCTCTAGGTGTTGAACCTGGTTTTGTAAACTTGAGTAGAAATTGCTCTACAACTGATTCTCAACCAAATGTTTAGTCATAAGGAGCCAACAATAACAGAAAGTACTGAGAGTTCTTGTGGTTTGAAGGAAGAATGATTTCTGATCTTCTGATCTTTGATCTAGGAGATGTGAGTTCATATACCATCCCTCTACATGGAAACTAGGAAGCATAAAGCCAACTTTGAAATCATGTCTTTTTTATTCAGGTTACAAAATGGTTGTTGTTTTTTGATGCCATGAATGGCATGCGTGAAAGCAATAACAGACTGAGTCTGTACTTAAACCCATTGCAAATGGGAAAGAAATTATGCATTTGGGTCTTTCAAAGAGGCTGGGAGATTATGTGTACACACCATTTCTCGTTTTCTGAAGGTTCGGCTACAACTTTCCATTCCAAATGCATATATACTTCCAACGCTGCATGGCATGACTGCTTCTACTCCCTTCGCATTGCAGGTTGCAGTTAATCAACCTTGGAAGCAATTTACTTTTTTGTCCAACTCGGTCTTCACACAGTTTCAATTGGACTATTTCTACCGGTGCTGAAGCTTCCCAAATTCAAATACTTCACGGAATCCACATTAAAGTTTCCCCCACCACATTTACACACACTCCTTCCCCACTATGAACTGGCACCAAAACATAAGCCTTCACTAGACTAGCCGTTACACTGTTGGTAACATTAGAACTGCTTGTGTGCAAACAGGTTGAATTCTTCCTCCGACCCCACCCCCCCTCACCCCTACAAAACATTGACAGCAGACAATAGGCAATGCATGTGTGTCCACTACTGTGAGACGTCATAGGATTTTGGATGGTACTGCCAGTTATTTATTACAATTCGGCACCTTTCCCGATATATATAGTTCCCAGCAGCTCACTCTGCTTTCTATCTCCCACCCCACCCTCACTCTCCCGTTATGTTTACTTTTCGTTTCACTATTTCATAGCCTCTACTTGATTATTCTGTCTGAGAAACCCTTTGTTTTCTTTCTCTATCTTTTTTCCTCTTCTTAACTGTTTCTCACACTCTCCCTTTTCTCTTGCCATTCATGTTCCCTCGTGTTTAACTTTCTTATTTTAATTTATCTGCAAAAATTATTTCAGCTTTCCACATATGTATTATTGCTAAGAATCGATGTTGGAGTTCATGCTGGAGAGCGATGCCAGAAAAAAATTTGATGTATTTTGATTTATTTTGTGACATGCCCCAAATGACACCGAAACACTTTATGTTGCCTGCAGTATGGTTGATTATAACATACAAAGACACAGGGGTGATTAAACAGTGCGAGCAATATGAAGTTTCAGCTGCAATAGTGTGCAGAGTGCAACGTTAATTAAGGTTTCAAGTTTGAGTTGTCCATTCGGAAATCTGACATCAGCGGGGAATAAAATGTTCTTGAACCTTTCAGTAAGTGCCTTTAAGCATTTGTACCTTCTGTATGACAGAAGAGAAAAAATTCACTCAGTTTTTCTTCTCAAGTTTAAGGAGTCAAGGATAAGAGGGCATCAGTTTAAGCTTAGAGGGGATAGTGTAAATGGGAACCTGAAGCATCTGTTTGACACAGCGGGTAGTGCACATATGGAATAAGCTGCCAGTGGAAGTACGCATTTGTACAAATGCATGGATAGGAAAGGTTTTGAAGGATATGCAACAAGGAAATGCGGCTTGTGTGGATGGACATTTTGGTCGGCATGGATCAAAATTGGGCCAAAGGGATTGTCTTTGTGCTGTCGGACTCCCTGACTTTATATGACTCTGAAATGTTGGAAGAAATTATAACTGGAGGGTAGGGGCTGGGGCTTTAATGATGTTGAATGCTTTACCGCGGCAAAAAAGAAGTGTAGGTGGAGTGAATGGATTGAAGGTTGGCTTGAGTGTTGATCTAGAGAGTGATCACAGCTTTCTGTAATTTCTTCCAGTCTTCAGCTTAGCTGTTGCCATGTCAAAGTCCGATGCATCCAGGGAAAATGCTTTGTCTGGTGCATCTGTGAAAGGTGGTCACAGTTCAGTGAAAGTTGGATTCCATTGCCAATTGAATAGCTTCACCACTTCCAAAATCGTACACGATTTGTCATTTTCTTTTCAAATGACTTTATCTGGCATTGCATCTCTATTCATAACATGGCAGGTCCCACCTTCTCAAACTGTCCCATTGCCTGAGATATGCTGACTATCAGGTCAAACCACTACCATTCTCTTCCAACGGTTACAGGATTCGAATGACTTGCTGTTGCTTTTCTCAGTGTTTACTTCTGAAGAAGAGTGAATCGCCATCCTGCCTGACACACTTCATCAAGCTGCTGGGAATCTATGCTCTTATTGTGTCCAAAACCTCAGATATTTGTGCAAAAGAAACAGCAGAGGAATAATGGCCAAATCGTCCTTCTAGAATGCCGTGGTTAGGCTTTAGGAACGTTATGTCTAAGTATCTTTCTTGAATATCTGAAGTAAACAAAAATTGCTTCTGCTGAGTGTCTATTGGGACGGAGTGAATACGTGATGTGATGGCAATTAAGTGGGCTGTTTATCTTGGATGGCCTTGAGCTTCTCGAGGGTTATTGTAAATGTACTTTTCCAGGGACTTGTAAAGCATCCCATCAGACTCCTGACGTTTGGCTTGTTGATGGTGGACAGGATACCGGGCGTCAGGAGGTGGGCTACTCACTGCAGGATTCCAAGATTCTTACCTGCCACAACACTGAATGTTTTGATTTTTTGGTCAAAGTTACCCCCCTGAACCCCCTACTCAGCAACCCATGTTGTCAGTATGGGACTCAATGATTGTGAGGCCACTGAATGTCAAGGGACGAAAGTTTGTTTCTTTCTTATTGCATGGTCAGCGTTTGATAATTTTTTGGCATAAATATGATTTTCCATTGCCCAAATAAGTGGATATCTTCCAGAATTTTTAGAGATTTCGACACAACAATTCTCTAGCTCTTCTGACCAGTTGTGCTTTTCCAGCACCACGCAGTCAATAACTGGTTGTGGGTTTTGATGATAAAACTCTTCAGAGGATCACATTTCCCCAAACCATGACCATCAGATATCTGAAGGAAGAGCACATCACCTTTCAACTGGAAACACTGTAACCACACGTGTTGAATGTGGATTCGCCAGTTTCCCCCACCCACTTATGACAGTCCCAAACCTCCAACTCAGCACCTCCATCTAGATCTGGCTACATTCGTTCTGAGCTATCCACTCCACCCTCCACTCCTACTAATCAACTTTTCCCTACCTTCATCTGCCTGTTGCATTCGCAGCTACCTTTCCCCCAGGCACACACCACTCATATTTGTCTCTCGGCACCCTTGGCCAACACGCCTCATACGGCATCAAGGTCGTACATATGGCGATTATTTATTTATTTATTTATTATTTATTTATTTATTTATTTATTCTACCTTCAGCAAGACCGTCCATCATCTGTGAGATGCGCTTGGTGCTTAATATCCTCTTCATTTAAACCCTGTCGTTGGGAAATAGAGATTGAAATAAATACCCAGGCTGTGAGGTTATCAATAACGTTTAAGTTCAGTTTTGTTTTTCTTTCATTGGCACGATCTGTGTCCCTGTTGTGCGGCGGGCATTCTATGCCCAGCCCAAACTGTCTTTGACAATGTGGTGGTGATCTAAATTCTTGTACTACTGCAATCTCATCTTCAGTTTTTTTGGTCCACCGCGTTCCATAGATGCCCAGGTTTGAAGCTGTTTACCTCGTTTGAAATACCTTTTAGCGACGTCGAGAGCACCACCGACTTGCCTTAAGTGCTGCACAGCAGCTGCTGAAATAAACGTGCACCGATTCTTAGAATGCAGTAAGAGATCATAAATGGCCCCATCTGCTCAGTTTACAGAACTTTCACGAAGTGGAAAGATACAGAGAGAGAGGGTGGGGGCGGAGAGAGAGAGAGAGAGAGAGAGAGAGACACAGAGAGAACGAGAGAAAGAGAGAGAGAGAGGGCGAGAGAGACAGAGAACAAGAGAGACAGAGAGGGAGAGTGAGATGGACAATGATAGTGCAGGATTGTAACATTAACAGTACGTCGACAGGAATTCCTTGCCTGCACAAAGACTGGTAAAGTGTGCTGTAAAATGATCTCAGCCTCTGTTTTTCCACCAACTTTCCCTGAGTTCTCTCGATGAACCTTTACAACTGTAGCCATATTTTAGGCAGTGTAGATTTGATTTTCCAAACGGCCTCTTCTGTGCTGCATTTTTGTTTCATTCTGTGATTCCATCTCGGCCTCTCATCTTTTCTTTTATTTACTTCTGTCCCGAACTTTCTCGTTATTCTCTCTGTCTTTTTCTGTCTTCACTCCTTTCTTTCTTTGTTCTTTTCCTTCCTATATGCCTCTATTTTTATCACTCAATCTGCGGCTCTGTCTTACTTGATTTCACCTCCTGTCTCTTGTCTCTCACTCTCTGTCTTTCTTCTGTCTCTTTCTAACACTGTCTCTACATGAGTTCCACTGCACCGTTCTCTTGATAGAATTCCAATCATTTGCGTTATTCCCACTCTGTCCTCGTTCTTCCATCACCATCTGTGTTCTGCCTCATGCTATCTCTATTTGTTTCTCTCTCACGCAGCATGATTATTTTTCCACATTCTTAAACCGTGTTGATTCTGTGTTGGTATGTTGAATAAATTCTTCCAAATGGCTTAGTCTTCTCGCCGGTCACCATGCAGTTTTTCCATAGGTTGCATGGAATGATCTGTCAAAGAACATGATGCAACAGCTCAGTGTCTATCTCAGGGACAATGCAAAAATCTGAATGGTTGCATATCCGATCATCAGATTCAATCCTAAATACTGTAAAATAACTTGTGATGATTTTGCCGATAACACATAAATATAAGCTTCACACAGTCAAACATTGTGTCCATCGTCGATGGGAAACTTCAGACGTTTTTTCAAGGGTTGTGATCGATTCTCAGTGAATCTTGTATTTTTAATTCTCCCCAGTTAACCCAGTCTTGTCTTCGAATTCGACGGTTTCCAGCGTCCATTTGAATTCTGCCATCCTCTATATATTTGGATGTCACAGTCTAAGCTGGAAGTGAACACAACGAAGACAGCGATAGTCTAAAAGAGGTTTACAAGTATAGGGTACATGTAATAAACGCAGTTTTGAGGATATTAGGACGAGGCACATTCCGCCTTGCACAGGAATAGAATGAGAGACTTTTAAAACATGATGTTGTTAATCAGAGGTGATCAAAATAGACTGTGTCTCGCTCGTAAATAAACAGAGTACCACGGTGTGTGGAGTCATACATAGATTTCAAGTGACTCGAAAAGCATCATACTTGAGATAGAAAAGTTATTTATCTCTCAAAACACGGAGATTTATTCTGTAATTGCTGCCTGGGTATAAGCCGGAGGCAGATTCCATTGAGGTTCTGAAAAGTGGCATTTAATGGAGGCTTGAGCAGAATGGATATACAAGGTTCTAGCGAAACCAAGGAGATTGCCATTCAGTCATGACGCACGTTCAAAGAGAAACTTCGAAAAGTTTGGATTGAGCGGCCTCCTGCTGCACCCAGAGTGTTTTGTGATTTCGTGGGACATACGCCAAACATACAGCAAGGCTATGGACTAAATGCACAAATGAAAGAGCATAGTGGTATTTGTCTGAGTGTGGCTTCAAGGATCGGTGGGGATAATGGAGATTATGGGATCCAATGGTTACAAATGCATTTGTCACAGAGCAATGCAGTAGTCACTCTGGAGGTCTGATCATTTCAGCACAGGATATCCACAGAATTGTGCCCTCGGCCCAGTTGCATTCATATCCTTCCTCAATGACCTTAAACGTCAGATGTCTGAAATGTCACACATGTTTAAGACAGGTGTAATCGAGCAAACTCAGTTGAGTAAGCAATTATCTTGCCCCTCGGATTCTGCCTGAGCTGCTGTGCAATTCCAACGGAATGCGCTTGACTGTAATCTCCAGCATCAGCAGTCCTTACTTTTGCCTCATCTCACAAATTGCAGACATATTCGCTTGACATCAATAATGTGAACACTGATGTGAGCCAATGTGCAGAATAAGTTAAAATAGACACAAGATGTGACAGTCTACGTTTTATGTCAAGGGCAGGCCCTGCCTGATAAAGCTGATTCAGGTATTTGATGATGCTGTCGATAAAGTTATGAGTGGCATGAACAGAGTGAATTGCACGACCATCTTCAAGTGGTTGAAATATCAGAAACCAGGTTTAAGATGAGAAGGACAACCTTTAACGTAGATATGAGAGGCAACATTATTTTTTATGCAAAGTATGGCAAGTGCCTGTAACACGCTGCCAGCTTGTGAGGAAGCGTTAAAACAGATACGACAGCAACTTTTCAATGTAATGTTGGGAAAAACATGAATACACAGAAAATAAAAGCTTTCTGACCATGTTCAGACGAATGGGATCAGTTCAGAAACACATTGTATGTCTGCACAGACACGATGAGCTCAACGAACTGTTCTTTTGAAGTACTGCTCTATGTTTGAAATCATGATGGAGGAGCATGTCGATGAGACTGGGACAGCAAGAAGTTAAGTGGTCGATTCGAGTGTGAGATGGAGAGGGAGAGGAAGGAGAGCGAAGTGGAAATATGAAGAATGATTGAGTGAGAGTGAGAGGAGAGCTAGTAGACGTTTCTGAGTTTTTAGAGTTACCCGTTCAGATTCAAGTGCCATTCGTATGCATCACTTGTGTACTCTCTCTCGACCAATGATGCTCTCCCTGTAGTTTGCTACCAAATTTCGACATCAAACCTCCGGCTGTGTTCAAACCAGTGAGTCATAGAACTCTGTGTTAAATCCTTATTTTCTCGACTACATGCTCATCCAGGGAAGAACACAAAACGAAAAATTCAGCATGTCAACTTTTCAAAGCTGATCTAACCGACCTGCCACAGTCGGTTTCGGGAGTGTAGCATCGTCTTCTCTAAGAAGGGCAATGCTGATTTGAAAAGGAAACAAGCTGAATCTGTTGAAACGCTCTTCAACACTCGAGCACAAGGCAATATCCTGGCCAATCTCCAGAACCACTGCATCTTCTCCACTAAAACTTCATATCTCATACGATGAGCATTCCAGAACTGTAGTCTCGGTAGGTGTGGGACTCGGTCGGTTTATAATAAATGTCTGTATCCCACAGCTACCTAGACTATACCTCCTCCCACACTTCCCCCTGTAAAAACGCCATCCCATATTCCCAATTCCTTCGTCTCCACAGCATCTGCTCCCAGAAGGTCCAGATCCAATACCGAACAACACAGTTGGCCTCCTTCTTCAAAGCCGCAATTTCCCCACAGCATGATCGACGATGCTCTGCACCGCATCTCCTCCACTTCCTGTTCCTCCACACTTGAGCCCCGTCCCTCCAATCGCCACAAGGACAGAACCCCTCTGGTCCTCACTTACCATCCCACCATCCTCCACATACATCATATCATCCATTGCCATTCCCGCAACCTCCAAACGGACATGACCACGATGGATATAGAACATAGAACATAGTAAAATACAGCGCAGTACAGGCCCTTCGGCCCTTGATGTTGCGCCAATCCAAGCCCACCTAACCTACTCTAACCACTATCCTCCATATGCCTATCCAATGTCAGTTTAAATGCCCATAAAGTCGGAGAGTCCACCACTGTTACTGGCAGGGCATTCCATGAACTCACGACTCGCTGAGTAAAGAATCTACCCCAAACATCAGTCCTATACCTACCACCCCTTAATTTAAATCTATGCCCCCTCGTAATACCTGACTCCATATGTGGAAAATGGTTCTCATGGTCAACCCTATCTAAACCCATAATCATCTTGTACACCTCTATCAAGTCACCCCAAAACCTTCTTTTCTCCAATGAAAACAGCCCCAAGTGACTCAGCCTTTGCTCATATGATCTTCCTACCATGCCAGGCAACATCCTGGTAAACCTTCTTTGCACTCGTTCCATTGCCTCTACATCCTTCCTCCAGCATGGCAACAAAAACTGCACACAATACTCCAGATGCGGCCGCACCAGAGTCTTATACAACTGCAACATGACCTCAGGACTACGGAACTCAATTCCTCTACCAATAAAAGCAAGTACGCCATATGCCTTCTTCGCAGCACTATTTACCTAGGTGGCAACTTTCAGAGATCTGTGAATATGGACACCAAGATCGCTCTGCTCATCCACACTACCAAGTATCCGACCATTAGCCTAGTACTCCATTTTCTTGTTACTGACCAAAGTGAATCACTTCACACTTAGCTACATTGAACTCCCTCTTCTACCCCTATCAACGTTTCGAAAAGACCACTCCCTCTGTGACTCCTTTGTCAGGTCCACAGCCCCCACTAAGCCAACCTCACCTCCCGGCACCTTCCCCTACAACCGCAAGAAATGCAAAACTTGCGCCCACACTTCCCCCCCTTACTTCCCTCCAAAGGATCCGTCCATATCCGCCAGAAATTCACCTGCACCTCCACACAACATTTATTGCATCTGTTGCACCCGATGTGACCTCTTCTATATTGGGGAGACAGGCCGTCTCCTTGCAGAACGTTTCAGAGAACACCTCTGGGATACCCGGACCAACCAACCCAACCACTCCGTGGCTCAACACTTCAACTCTCCCTCCCACTGCACCACGGACGTGCAGGTCCTTGGAATCCTCCATCTCCAAACCATAGTAACACGACCGCTGGAGGAAGAGCGCCTCATTTTCCGCATAGGAAGCCTCCAAACACAAGGGATGAACTCAGATTTCTCCAGTTTCCTCATTTCCCCTCCCCCACCTTGTCTCAGTCCCAACCCTTGAACTCAGCACCACCTTCCTAACCTGCAATCTCCTTCCTGACTTCTCCGCCCCCACCCCCACTGCGGCCTATCTCCCTCAACTTAACCTCCTTCCACCTATCGCATTTCTAACGCCCCTCCCCCAAGTCCCTCCTCCCTACGATTTATTTTAGCCTGTTTGGCAAACTCTCCTCATTCCTGAAGAAGAACGCATGCCCGAAACATCGATTCTCCTGTTCCTTAGATGCTGCCTGACCTGCTGCGCTTTTCCAGTAACACATTTTCAGCTCTTGCCTTGTTGGGCCTACCCAAGTGCATGTACTCGTACTTATTTGGCAGAAACCCATTTGTCACTAATCAGCCCACCAATTCCATATTAGAGTATTTTAAACGGGAGAGAATAGTATCTTGAATTACGAATGGCCTTCTTCTGCTCTTCCATGATCCTATTCAGATAAGCATCCACCCTTAAAAAAAGCCTAGTTAATGTTCCTTCTAAAACAGGAATCAGCTCGGCCAGAACCAGAAAACCCAGGAGAATATACATTGCTCTTCGAATTTTCTCTTAGAACTCCTCAGAGTCGCCATTAGCAGACACGATGCACTTTTTAAGGAGTCCATGCCAATCCGCACATAGTATTCATTCTCAGAGAAAAGGGATTGATTCCATCTCCTATTTGTTAAAGTGAACACGTGTTAAGCATTTCCTTCACTACCCTGTATGCCTGCGAAACCACTTTCAATTAACCATGTCACTGAATACTGGATATCTCTGTTCGGCAACATTCCCCAGACGTCCCATTCACAGTGTAAGTTCTTTCCTTGTTTGGCTTACCAAAATAAAATGCATTGAATTTCTCTACATTGAGCCCCATTGGCCACAACGAATACTGTGTTGTGATGCTGGTGGACATATGGTACCCTAATTATTGCAGTAGAAAGAACTGAAGCAGGTTTCGACCGAGTCTGTGTTTTTTTTATCTTTTTATGGGTGTGTTTTCGTCTGTTCAATGTACACCTGCTTCACAATATACACTACACTGATTGAAGAAGTAATCTGAAGAGATTTTGAAGTTGAATATAAAAGTGTTTGACCACAGTACCCAACAAAAGAGAGTGAGCTGTTGGTCAATGTCCAAGGACAGCTCAGTCCCTGCAGCTCACTGAAGAGTGGCAGACAGGACGGAGACTATCAGGAAGTCTGTTCCTCTTCAGAGGTGAATGTTTAGCAAAAGTGTCCATCCACTCGGTTTTGCTGTCAATTTGACAGGACCAAGGCGGAGCGAGCCCCGACCATGCATGTAAATGTGTTGATGTCAGAACTCTCTTGTTGTTCATATGCGGACAGTTTTAATAGCAATTGCAGCCACGAAGATGCTGAGGAGATCAAAGCCGAGATTTAGGAACACACGGCCTCCCTCGTTGGTTTTCCAGTGCTGTTACAGTCCATCAGTGATGACAATAGAGTAGTGATTGAATCTCTGTGCTTTAAAGGTCGTGCCATATCCGATTAACAAACTACAAAATCGCTAATTGAAGCTGTGTCGGCCATTCTGTATCTAAGTCGGTAAAATGTGGGGCTGGAATAAAGCACAGCAGGTCAGGCAGATCTGAGGAGCAAAGGAGACCCCGTTATCAGGATGACCTTATGCAGGACCCTTCATTCAGTATCGAAGGTCTATCCTGACTCTTTATCAGATATTGGCTGCTATGTGTCTTACCACCATGCTTGTGTGATGATGCAAATACATTTCAAACCAAAGGTGTCACTCTCATGTTTGAAACTTTTCTGAAATTGTGATTATTCAGTTCAACATCTTCTTTAATGATTCACTCAAAGTATAAAACACCTGCACACCGCGCCCACAAAGGATCTCTCCTTAGTCACTTCTTATTTCACATCTTCCTGATGCCGCTCGGTGACATATAAAAGTTAATGATTTCCAATTCATCTACAGACTCATTCCACTTTAATCTCGTTCAGTTGGAAATTCCTAGGAGATACCTGAGGTCCTTTAATTGCCATCGTCCTGAACCATAATGCAGGATATAAGGAGAAAGGAAAATTGAATCCTGAATTTACTGCAAATGGACTGAATTATATGAAGGCAAATTGTTATTACAATTAAACAGATTTCGTGAGACCACAGTTGGAGTATTTTGTTCAGTTTTGTTTAAAGTTCTTGAGGAAAGATTTGGTGGCACTGGAAGCAGTTCAGCGGACGTTCATCAAGTTGCTTCCACACATGATAAAGCTGTAAAAAAGGAGTGCAAGTAACTTTAGCTTGAACTGGAACCTCATGATGGAGTTCAGGAGGGTGAGTGTTTATCTGATTGAGGCACGTTTAGGAGAAAGGCAATTGATAAGGTTGACTTTGAGCAAATTATTCTGTTTTTGTGGGATACTTTCGACCAAGAAAACTGGGATACATAGTAACAAGAGATACTTTGAAAGCTGAGATGAGAAATAATTGCTTCTCTCAGAGGATTGTGAGTCATATGTGCTCACTTCCCCAGAATGCAGTTGGTGGAATCTAGAATTAGAATGTACTCGATTTAGAATTAGAATTAGAATTGGAATATTTGTCAAGTGTGCTCAAGCACAGAGAGAGAGAAGCAAAGTTAAAAGTGTGTGTTGTCCACATTCCCGATGCAATCTTAGATGCAGAGGTGTCCAATGCCAACTCCTATGTATTATGTAGAACGGTAAGGAAATATAATTAAAAGTCAATATCAAACCCAACAGGACCAATCATAGGATTGCCCACAACATTCTTCAGGTCAGTCCATTATCGCTCTTAATTGTTGGATCCCCACTACCTGTATTAGCAGTACCTTCAATTTTCCCACCGCCAACAGCTGCCCTGCGGTTACGTATTCAAAGGCTTTAGTCCATGTTCTTGTTCCATCACGTAAACTGGAAAACACATTTCTTACCCTTCGAGATCCTGGGTTTCCCAAGGAATGTAGAGCGGCTGTATTCCTGCCACCCCTATTTTTATAAACAATGGCAACATCTTACACAGGGGAACTTCTTTCCCTTCGTAAAATTGCGACATTTTCATTCCCCAACAGATACCAATTCCAACCTAACTTGTAGTTCCTCACATCACCCTGCCTGTGTCGCGGCCTCCTCTGCTCACCTCCCCAATAGGTCTCTCCCTGTCTCTGCACTACATTCCTGATATAACTTACATATGCTTCAAAGTCATTTTGTTCTCTTAGCATGTGCAATGTCTGAGCTTCTATATCTTAAAGAGAGGAGTGTACCACAGAAAATAAAAAAAAACACTTGGAGTTTTGAATTAATCACTTTAATCTACACTACTCCTCCCCCTGCGTAGTTTTACTGTACAATCCTTAGCGTCGCCTCATAATTTAATTTGCCATCCTCTCTCTTGTTCTTTGGTTTGGAGAAACCCAGCAGCGGCTTTATGATTCTTCATTCTCGATAAAACTCCCTTATTCGACGGCATATTATCCAAATTAACAGCAAAAACCAAGCCTTTCCTTTTTTCAGTCTAACTCAGGAGAGCTCCCAGTTGAATTGGGAAATGCCCTGCAGCTGCAGCCTATTTTCGGAGGGTATTGTTTTTTTTTTTCCACTCCGATCTGGGTTGCGATTTTTTTTATGGAAGAATCACTCAGTGTTATATAAAACATTCCCAGGAGACTGGGAAAATTCTTCAATAAATTAAAATTTCATCTTGCAAACCCAAATCTATGGGATCCAGCAAAATGTTTTCCTGGAACCCACACGCTCCTTGTTCTCCGGTAACTGATACAATTGTTCTTCCCGCCCTTATTGGAGAACGTTAGCGTAAACAATCATTCTGGCTTGCTTTATCTTTCTAAACTAATCATCGTTCGTCATACTGATTCCCTCCATCACACTTAACCTACCGCATTACAACACCATCATTTTCAGCTCATGTCCCAGTGATACAGATACCCTATCACAACGCATTACCATTATTGGTTATTTGTACACTGTATAGTGATCCCGTGCTTGCATTACAACATTAAGTTAATTGCATGACTGCCAGAGTATCTTCCATACGTCTTGCTGAAAAAAAATCCAATCTAAACTGTTCCTTTGTGGCTGCGTTTGGCCCATATACCTCTAAAGAATTACTATTCGGGTATACATCCAAATGGGGTTGAAATGTAAATGCATCTGCATTTAACAGTTCCTCTGCCAGGTCATTCAATATGGGGACTACCATCCGTGGACCTACACCTCTTGTTTAAACCTTTCATCCCTCAACTTAAAAGTATGGTGAATTTTGAGCAGCGTTGAATGACTGAATAGCCGACTTTTGCTTCCATTTTCGAGTCTTCTGTCAGAACTCGTTCTCTTTTTTCCTTGATATTGTGCAACTGGAAAGATGGGAAGCATTGTTAACAGTATAACAAAATGTACTGCATGTGAACTGACAGCTTAGCGGTCTTCTGCACAGCTTCGATCTCAGGTAAGACCAATCATATCAAGGGACGAGTTCAACCTTATCACCGCGCGATCATTTGCACTACTTCCTTCTGCTTTCATTGTATTATTCAAAAATTTTGGATGTCTGATGTATTCACCTCTAACTCTGCCTTTGCTAAAGCCAGGCAAAATTATTCCATTCTCACTATAATTCACACACTTCTCAGCATTGATAAACCAAAACTGCACTGTGACACAGCTGACTTATTCGAACACAAAGCAAGTCAGATTTGTCTGTTCTTGGGGTTTACGCAGAATTACCTGGTCCCAATTAGGAAACAACTGCAGTTTCGGACAAAGACGCTTGATTTGCAAGTCCTAGTTGGTTGCACTGTTTGTATTACTCACAACGTACTCATTATTGGCAGAGTTCTAAAAGGTCCTTTTGTTTGAATTCTGTATTATTAGAAGGTGGAAGGTTCAATTATGAAAAGACACTGGTACATGATGTTGGTGGTGGGTGGCATCGTGGTGCTTTTTTGTGATGTGCGAGGTAGGTTTTTCACGCAAAGGATTCTGAGTGCCTGGAACACGCTGACGAAGGAATCCAACACAATTGAAACACTTGGGCAAATTCACGAATAGGAAAGAAATAGAGGAATACGTATCACTTAAGTGTGGGAACTTTTAGTATGGCAAGGCAAAGTTTATCAGCAAATATTTGCAAACAGTAGGGCTTGTTCATGTGCTGTATTGTTCTTTGTCTTATCTTCAGTAGTGAAGATACAGCAGCAGGGCGCTCGGTCCAACGTTTCTGCACTGGCTCTTCGAAAGCATAACGTGTTTGAATTACAGTCTCCCTGCAGTTCTCCAGCACAGTATCTATCCATTCTTCGCAAATCTTCTTCCAATATCTCTTCTGAACTCAATGGAGCGTACCTTCGCTATACTCAGGACTAATGCATGCCTATACAAAATTCAGTGGTTTGCAAGATAGATTGTTTTCTCCATGCATTTGTGTTGTTTTGCAACTACCTTTTATTCTGTGCCTGACCCCATTTTCCCGGTTCTCTGTTCATTTGCAAACGGGAAGATATTTCTGCGGCACTCCTTGGTCCACGTTCTTCATGAAGTTGGCACTCCCCTGTCAAATCCAACAACCATCATCACTTCACCTCTACACCCCGCCCTTTACCCGTCGTTTGTACATAGAAAAAAGTCTTGTATTCTCCAATGCACAGAACTGAGGCTTTTCTTTTTAATCATGAAAACATTCGCAAAGCTCTTCAGCACTCTCTGTCACTGTAAAATGTTCATGTGCAGCCCAGAGTTTGATGTCCAGAACTATGGGCTAAACTCCAGCTGAGAATTGAAGCTGCAGTGAAGACAATCAACAATGAAAAATACTGGGGGTGGGTGTGCGGGAACTGAATTGGATTATAAATACTGAATTTATCCTCAGTTAATCACATCCCATTACCAGACATTTGTCCACCCGTGACCATAATACACACTTATTTGGTTTGCAGGTGCCGGTTTAAACTGGGATCGACAAGGTTAAAAAATATGCAGATCAGGTTCTGGTCCATCAAACGCATACTCCTACAGATTCACACATTCACGGCCTAACCTCTCTCGCGCTCATTTCATACTCTCACACCTGCACACACAGACATACACATGCACACTCTCACAGGCCTACAACCATTACTCACACACACATAAGCACGCTCTTTCATAGACAATCACACGCCACTCACACACTCCAATATACCTGCGCCCACTGGCTACCCCCTGAACTCACATAAATAGATTTGTGGGGTGAATTTGCGTTTGCAGCATTAAATTATATTTTGCTCAAGAACTGCAGAAATCCATGTAAGATTTTTAAAGTAAGTTTTAAAACAATAATAATGTCGGTCTACCCTAACGTTGGAACACGCACAGAATTTTACTTCTCACCCACAAAGTATTATCTGAGCTGAGATGGAAACCTATTGTTCAAAACTATCTTGAGAATTTAACTTTAAAACAAGTTCTGGGATTTAGATATGAAGGAACCGGATCAAGGAAGACCATTCTAAAAAAAAACGAAAAAATTAACCGAAACTTGTTTAATGTTATATTCCGTAGCACTGAAATCCTGTTGCTAAAAGTTCTGCATCCTATCATTCTGATCCACAAACACCTGATGAAGAGGCAACACTTCGAAAGCTTGTGCCTCCAAATAAACGTTCTGAACTATAATCTGACGTTGTCTGATTCTTTACTTTGTTCATCACAGTCCAACATGAACACTTAGAAATGATGAGTGCGTGATGGTTCTGTTCCTATGTAATCTATTCAGAAAAATAAAACATTTATTATTGCACGATATTTCCGAACTAATCTGATGTTCATGGGTTATTCAATTATTGCTCCCACAGGTAGATGATGAGCTATTAGATCATATTCCATCACAGATCATTAATTTCAACTCAGCAAAAGGTTTTAACACATGATGGCGATTGTTTAGAAAATGAATAACTTCACAGGCAATTATTTAACAAGTCAATGTTAAATATGTCTTGTTTTACCGTCTGTGCATCGGAATTAAGCAGAGCATGAGAGCCACGAAACGAGGTGGCATGAGGCAATATGGACAAGGAGAGAGGGAGACAAAGATTGATTGATAACGATGCGAAAGTGCAGAATAAAGTAGAGAATAGAAAACGACACAAAGACGAGTATGGGCTGACTGGTAGGTGGAGAAGGCGAAAGGCACCGATTGGGAAAGCAGAAATAAAAGGACAAAGTACAGTAAGGCAGAAGTGCACATACACTGTTGAAATAGAGACAGAAAGGAAGAGAGAAAGAGGGTTATGATGAAAGGAAGTCAGACGGAGACAGAGACTACATTGAGAGCAAGACTGAGATAGAAATAAATGGAATAAACGATGAAAGGACGATATGCAATCATGGAATCAAAGAATCATCCCGTTTAGAAGAAGCCTTTTGGTGCATCGATTCTGTACTGCTGAACTGCCAAACTAGGGAGTGAGTTGGAAGAATTGAACGGGAGATATGCGGAAAGAGCTTTGAGAAAGAAATGATGACAAAGATACATGCGAACAGCATTTTCTATTTCACTTGCCGGCTCCAGAACGTACCAGGGTACTGCAGATGAATCGATTCGCCGTTTCTTTTTTGTCAATATTACAAGGTCGCCTGACCATTGTGCATTTCTCTCTCTCGTTCTCTTTCTGTCAATCTTTCTCGCTTTCTCCTTCTGTCTTATAATTTCTTCATGATAGGACTTGAAATAAAACAGTTTGGACACGTTCCTGGTGTCCTGTCAATTTTGGAGCACTTTATTCCAATTGCTGCTGAGTGACAGCCTTGGGCTACTTAATGATGTTCTTGACATCGATATACTTAATTGAAAACGAAGCGAAGAGCTGTATACATGGGCCTCAATGAGAGGCTTTGAGTCAAGCGTAACACAGGATGAGATTGGCATTAATTCACAAAACCTACTCTTTACTACATTATTTCAGCTGCTTTGTCTGGGAAATGAATGTTGGCTCAGACAGAGACTCCCAGATAACATCAATGAATTCATAAAAGCCGAAAATTAAATTCAACTTCAAAGATTCACCTGATGGCAGTGACACGTTCTACAATCTGTAACTCGCATCAAGTGTATTTCAATGGACAATGTTGGAAAGGATTTCAGACATATTGAAAAATAAGAGGATCTCCTTAATTCAGAAATGCATTTAAGCTGTACGACATGCGGAACACAGATAAGTTAAAAATGTGCAATAGCACGAGGTCTGCGATCCATATCCATCAGATCAGAACCACAGTCTATGCACACCTGTTAGTGGGCTTTGTAACAAAAATGGAAAGTGACTGAGAATCCTCATAGTAACATTGATTGCAGTTCTTTTAGATTTACTCTTCAGTTAAAATTCATCATACCACTGACAATATAATGTACTGGTGTCGATGTTCGACTGGGGTGGACAAACGATAAAAGCTTACTACACGAGATTATAGTCAAATAGGTTTAGGTGGAAGTTCAAGATTTCAGAGCGCAGCCTCAGAAAAAGCACACAATCTGTCCGCAGTTAATTAATATGACATGTCAGAAATTCCAACTTTGGAAACAGAAACAGTCTCAGTAGAGTTTACAATACAGCTGGGCTCCAATATGCCACCTTTAATTCATTGTCTGAGCACAGATGTCACCTTTATATTTTTATAAACGCTTAAGCTATCTCGGGAATATGACTTGAACAAAGTTCTAGGATTTACATGTCACTGAATTGGAAACTTAACAGCAATCTCAGTTTTTTTTCATTACATAGCAGCAGTTGTATAACACTATGATATTTTGCTAGAAGTATAGAGAGTAGCCCCACTAGCTACCTGCTGAAAGAGCAGTGCTCTGAAAGCTTGTACATCCAAATAAATCTGTTGACAGATGAGCTAGTACTGTGTGATTCTTTACCAATAACTTAAAATAAGTTCATTTTCGTTCATGTTATTTAGCTTGGAACACAGGTCGGACCCAGCTTCCCCTACTGTGAGACAGCGTTGGTCGACGGGACCTCACAGGGATGAATCATTCAAATTCAACGTTTAGTAGCTCCCTTAAATTCACCCTCCACTTTCTTGACCTTTGTCAGCTTGGTGAGTGAGGATATAATACACTTGGGAAAATCCCGAGACGAACACGCTCCGCTGAACCTCACACATCTATGTTCACTTTTATTTGCCTCTGGTTGGTATGCGCTGCCAGTGGGAGGGGTTATCCCCAGGGACGGTGATGGAGGTGATCAGGACTTTGGCGTAAGGAATGATTCCCAGAGGATGTCTTTATGCGACCTACAAGACATCACCTTGGCCCGGTATTTTTTTGGGATATCCCGTCCCACCCAGGCTACAGTGAGATTAAATGATCCAAGTTCACAATGAGAGATGGTCAAGAGGTGGTGATCAATGCAGTGAGTTTTATTCCCATCTTTCAGAAAGGAGAGGGTGAGTGGATCGTGATATTGATAAACGGAGCAGAGCCTGAATTTGAGAAATCAAAAGTGAGCCTCCTTCAGGATTTTAGTCATTTTTTTTAATCGGAGGTGTTCTCGTTATGAAGCTCTTTTTTAACTCGCAGCACTTGAAAATCCAGAAACATCTGAAAGGAACTGTCTTCTCACCTTTATTGCATCGGTTCCGCCTGCAGCTCCCTGCTTGACATTCTGTGAAACAGAAAGGAAGATATAGTCGATGCCATCGTTCAGGACCCTCGAGCATCCAGGCTGATACCGACAATGGCACCATTTCAAATATTCACTCGGTGAAATATCTAACTAAAGGTTTATTGATTGTAGTTGATTCCAGTGTTGTCGGATTAAGCAAAGTGCGGTAAAAACAATTACTGCAGATGCTGGAAACCAGAGACTAGATTAGAGTGGTGCTGGAAAAAAACACAGCCGTTCAGGCAGCATCCGAGGAGCAGTAGAATTGCCATTTCGGGCAAAAGCCCGAAGTGACTTGTCTCTCCACCCTTCAGGCTCTCTGTCTGTATTCCTGATGAAGGGCTATTACCCGAAACGTCGATTTTACATTCCTCGGATGCTGTCTGAACAGCTGTGCTAAAAGTGCGTACGTATGTACAGAGCCTGACAGTAGTTTGGTCTTCGAGCTCGTCTTCGTCAAGTGGTGAGAGGGGGCAACTGTGTACAGTGCTCCAAGAGTAACCTCTCGAATGTGTCATAGAGATGTATAGCATGGAAACAGATACTTCGGTCTAATTCGTCCATGCCAACCAGATGTTCCATACCAATCTTGTCCCAACTGCTGGCATCCAGACCATATCCTTCCAAACCCATCCTATTCAGAAACCAATCCAGAAAACGTTCAAATGTTGCAATTGTGCTAGCCTCCACCATTTCATCTTGCAACTCTTTACACGCACGCATCACCCACTGCATGAAAAAGTTCCCACTTAATTCTCTATTATATCTTTCCCCTAACATCTAAACCCTATGCCCCCCCCCCACCCCCCGCCATGGAAAAGACCTTGTCTATTTACCCTATAAAGACCCATCATGATTTTCTAAAGTCCCATGACGTCACGCCTCAGCCTGCGATACGCAAGGGGAAAAAAACAGCCTGCAACTATTCAACCTCTCCTTCGAGCCCAAAACCTGCAACCCTGGCAACGTCCTTGTAAATTTTGTTTTGAATGCTTTCAAAGTTCACGACATCCCACCGGTAGGAAAGAGAACAGGATTACACGCAATATTCCAAAACTACCCGATATCCTGTACAGTGCAACATGACCTTACAATCCCTATTATCAATACTCTGACCAACAAAAGAAAGCATACCCAACGCCTTCTTTACTAAAGTATCTACCTTTCACGCTACTTTCAAGAACTTATAAACCTGCATTTAAAGGTATATTCTTTCAGCAACAATCCCGAGGACCTTATCATTAAGTGTATAAGTCGTGCTAACATTTGTGTTCTCAAAATGGAGCACATTCTAATTATATAATTTAAACAACATCTGCCACTCCTCAGCCAAAAGACTCATTTGTTCAAGATTCCGTTATAATTCGAGGATATCGTCTTCGCTGTCCACCACACTGCCAATTTTGGTGTCATCTGCAAACATACTAACTATAATTCTTAAGCTCACATCCAAATCATTTATATAAATGACGGAAAATAGATGGCCCAACATCGATTATTGTGGCACTCCAATTGTCACAGGTCTCCACTTTGAAAAACAGCCCTCCACCATCTCATTCTGTCATCTCTCTTTGAGACAGTTCTGTATCCAATGGCTATTTCTCCATGTATTCCATGAGATCGAAGTTTGCTAATCTTACTTCCATGGGTAACCTTGTCGAATGCCCTACTGAAGTCCATATCTATCATGCCTACCGATCTGCACTCATCAATCCTGCGTGTCATTTCTACAAAGAACTCGATCAAGTTTGTCCGACGGTAATTGTGCAAACTGCTGCAAGTGAGATGCAACCCAATCAGCAATATACTGCTTCGAGGAGCTGAGTGGACTGCTCCTCTTTACTGGAACGAATTGGCACATTGCTCACTGAGAGACATTCTCATCCATAAGATCATAACAAATAGGAGCAGGAGTAGGCCACTCGGTCCCTTCAGGCTGTTCGTTCATTCCAAGAAGTCACGGGTGATCCGACACACCTCATATCCAATTACCTTCCCTTGCCACAAAGGCAGGCATTCTGTGACTGATCAAAAATCTATCCCTCTCAGCATTAATTGTTAATTTGGAAACTTGCTGGAAAACTCTCCATCGTAACTAATTCGAAATTTGTGAGAGAAAATTTCCGCCCATATCGCAGTCTTAAATTGGTGCACCTTCATTCTGAGGCAATGCTATCTGAACTTTGTCTATCTTTTGAGTGGTTACGTCCCCTCTGCATTTACCCTCAAGACCCCTCTAAACATAATTCCTTATGTTACAGTGAAATTATCTCCCATTGCTGTATATTTAAGTGAATAGAAGTCCACCCTGTGAAATATTTCTGCGTGAGACAATACCTCCATGGCAAAGATTATCTCAGTGAACATTCTCTGAACTGTCTCTGTACAAATGATAATCTTAAAACGAAAAATAAAACATCCTGAGTAATGGCGCTTACTCACTGCAGAATGGCAGAATCTGCATTAGCCTAAGCGAAACAAAGCCAAAGAGTCAGACTTCCCTTGTTCTCCACGTGCTACTGGCATATTCACAATGCAACGATTTAAGATCGAATGCTTTTTGATATGAAATTCAACTGAGTGAAGTCGCAAAGTATTTAAGATTGAATTTAGTAACACCACGCACTGGAAGACCTCAATGCCCTCATCATGCACCTGGTGATGATTTTGCAAGTACTTTTCAGAAACATATACTGACCGAATATAAACCTTGGAATCAGACTTTCATCAGCAGTGATTGAATCGACAAACACGAGAACGATGAGAAGCCAAAGCACTGTTTTCACCATTCTGATGAGAAAGTCCTGAGAGTCCTGCTGGAATGATTGAAACACCGAGGCTGTGTATCAGAAAAGAGAGGCCGTTCTGTAGTTGATAATCACAGATGAACGTTCAGGATTGAATACACTTTGTGCTCATTCTAAAGACAGTTCACTCACTGAAACCAAATCAAAGACTAACTGTTTCTGCCAAAACAGTTATTTATTCGTGCAAAGGAACACTCAACTGTATTATGTGAAAAGTGTGAATGTTTGAGTAAAATCATTGCATTGTCGAACTCAGTATTTTTCTGTAGTTATGGAAAGTATTTGACGATGTCCTTTCCTGCTGACTCTGAGAAAATCACTCACGTTGCCAAAACTTGGGACTCAATTCCCAGCAGCTTGAGAACGTTTCAGACAGGATGGCAACAGTTTCTGCTTCACAGGTAAACATTGAAGTAAATACTAACACCTCGGAAGGAACGTTTAACGTTTCGTGTTGGTTTAATCTGAGGGCCACCATATTTCAGGCGTCTGGAAAGCTTCA
Source organism: Hemiscyllium ocellatum (assembly GCF_020745735.1). Lineage (NCBI taxonomy): Eukaryota > Metazoa > Chordata > Chondrichthyes > Orectolobiformes > Hemiscylliidae > Hemiscyllium > Hemiscyllium ocellatum. The sequence goes on from NW_026867563.1 coordinate 28,847, forward strand.
GAATTTCGGAGACGCACTGCATTAATAACGTGGAGCAAGGAAATGAATGTTCTGTTGCCAAAAATGCAGACGACATAACAATAGGTTGAAACCATGATCCTACTAATGAGCAGAGCTGCTTTTATGGGCCAAATGGACGACACTTCTTCATGTCTAATTGTCTTTACCACGGTTGATAGTGGAATTGAAACTTCATTTCACACTTATTCACTTTTGCAGATTCATCATAGAATGCATTTTAACCAAACGAACGATGGCTCGGTGTGCCAATTTCTGTGCCTGGATCGTAAGAAAACAATATGAATATTGTTCGCTGTCATGGAAAATTAGCCATCATATAAAATACCACTCCCACTGCGGAAATAATCTCCGCAAGCCACTTCTGTTAGGCAGAAGATAAAAAAGCCTAAAACAGACAAAATAAATAGAGTCTTCCTCGCAGTTACGAAACTTCTAAGAGGGTCTCTCGAAATTCAAGTCTACACTTTCATTTTAGCCCTAATTTTGTATTCCGCACTCTGTTCAATCGCCCTCTGATCCTGGTGTGCGTTTTTAGCGGCTGTATTTTGCCAGAGCAGCGAGGAGAGAAGGTGAAGTGAAGCGAGGAGTGCGGGACGGGTACGTTTTCTCGCTTACAAAAAAAGACTTACCACGGGAGTCGGGTCTCCATTTGGCCAGAGTGGCGAAGTGAGATGGTGAGGTGAAGCGAGGGCTACCGGAAACTTAAGGATTTAATTTATATTTGGGCAGAGGCTAAAACCGACACACTTCACTTGTAGTATCTCCCTCCCGCCCCCCTCCTCTAAATGGAAGAAACAGACTCTGTAATATAAGGCTTTTATTTCTTTCTCATCTTTTATCATACATTTAAGTGTATTGTTTGGTTTTAGTTTCTTTGTATGAAGCTAAGCATACAATGGCATGGGAGCTCAGACTAGGGGCAAGAGCCTCTTGCCTGATGTGGGAGTTTCGGAGCGTGTCGCAACGTTCCTGATTCTTACACTTGAAAGACGTGTGTCCAAGTGCAGCACTTGTTTCTTCGCATGACGGTTCTGGAGCTGCGGATGGACTCTCTGTGGAGCAACTGCGATGGTGAGGAGGTCGGGATAGAAAGCTCAGTGAACTGTCACTCCACAGGTTAGAATTGCTGAGGGAGACAGTGAATGGGTGACCAAAAACAGAGGGGGATAGTAATAAGGAAGAATCGATTTAAACCAGAGCTGTGAGGGGGTGGGGAGTAGAGGGGGAGTGCAATAGACAAGTCTCAAAACGTTGTGAATCTGGGGGATTCACTTCCATGAATTTTTGCTTCACCATAAGCCACTGGTGAAGTTCCAGAAGACTGGAGGTTGGCTATTATTGTTCTATTGTTTAAGAAAGGTAGCAATGTCAAGCCACGGAACCACAACTCATTGAGCATTACATCAATGGTACACAAGTTGTTGAGAGGATATAGAGTGACAGGATCAACCAAAGTATCGACAGTCAAGTGTATATTCGGGATCGTCAGCATGGATCTGTGCTCGGGAAGTCAGATGTGACAGATATTTCAGAGTTTTCCGAAGAGGTAACCAAGAGGATAGATAAAGTTCGGACAGTGGATGCTACCTACTCGCTCATTCGTAAGACCTTTGACAAATTTCCGTACGGCAGGCGAGTCCTGAAAGTTAGGTTACATGGGATCTAGTGAGAGATAGGTCATGGGATTCGGCGTTGGCTCGATGGTAGGAAGTAAAAGATGATGGTTGAAGATTGTTTCTCGGACTGGATACCTATGGTCAGTGGGTATACCACAAGAGTCGGTCCTGTGACCTGTGTTATTCTGACTTACGTTAGTGATGAGGATGTAAAAGTACAAGGCAATATTAGTAAGATTGTGGACGATTAGGAAATGAAGGCATCATTTATAGCGAGGAAAGTTATCAAAAATGGCAATGATTGTTGCCAGATGGGGAAGTGAGCCAGGGATTGGCAAACGCAATTCAATGCACAGCAATGCGAAATGTCGCATTTCTATTAGATTAGATTACATACAGTGTGGAAACAGGCCCTTCAGCACTACAAGTCCACACCGATCCTCCGATGAGCAACCAACCCAGACCCGTTCCCCTATGTTTAACCCTTCACCTAACACTACGGGAAATTTAGCATGACGAATTCACCTAACCTGCACATCTTTAGATTGTGGGAGGCAACCGGAGCACCCCGAGTAAACCTACGCAGACACGGGAAAAATGTGCACACTCCACCCAGACAGTCATCCGAGACGGGAAATGAGCCCAGGTCTCTAGCGCTGTGAGGCAACAGTGCTAAACACTGTGTCACCGTGCCACCCACTTTGAAAGTCAAACCAAGGTACGATGTGTACAATGTGTAATTTCCTGAGGACTGTTGTGGACAAGGGACCTATGAGTACCAGTACATAGATCATTCAAAGCAGCGTCACAAGTAGACAGGGTTCTGAAGACGGCATTCAGCAGGCTGGTCTTCACCAGTGAGGGCTTTGAGTATAGTATTTGGGACGTCATTTTACAGCTGTACAAGGCATTCGTAAAGCCTCACTTAGTGTATTGTGCACAATTTTGGTTACTCACTTATATGAACGGCACAGTTAAACTGTAAAGTGGGAACAGAATATTTATGAGGATATTTCCAGGAATGATCGGCCTGAGTAGTTGAGAAAGTTTGTCCAAGATAGGACTTATTCCTTGGAAAGTAGGAATATGAGGGGCGAACTCATTGCGATGGTTACAATTATGAAAGGCATGAGGATGAATGCAGATAGTCTTTTTTCCAGGGATGGGGAATTTAAAACTGAAGTGCATAGGTGTGAGGTTAATGTCGAAATATTAAGGAAGGGCCAGCGAGGTAATATTTTTTACGTAAAGTGTCGAACCTTTATGGAATGGGCCGCCAGTGAAAGTGATTGAGGCAGCTACAATAGCATTATTACAAAAATGGACAAGTACACGGATGGGAATGGTTCCGGCGGACATCGATCAAATGCGGGCAAATGGAACTAGCTGTCTGGTTATCACAGTCAGCATGAACCACTTTGAGCCAAAGGGCCTATTTCCACACTGAATTGCTCCTGACACACTGACTCCCTCTAACGTCTTATCTCTACATGTGGGAAATGCCACGATCCTGAGCAAATTTAATGAAGAGATCCGTGGTTTTAATTAATAATGTTTGAAGGTGAGTTGGGTTGAGATCCGCCATCACTGATTTAAATTAAGCGGAGCTGGAATGCCTGAATTTCCTCCGAGTACTTGGACGTCTAGTATTCTTGTGTGAAGTTACTGTCGAACTGAAACGGAAAATCTACATTCGCTCCACGGAAATTTGGATGGAAAGCAGGATGGATTAGCTTTCCAAACTTAGATAAAAAGGAATTTTGTGGGAGGTAGTGATTGATGTCTTAGACTAAGCGATGTATTCATAGCATCCAGAGTAATCTGACCCGAATATGTATCCTTAACATATAAAGCTGCCATTTGTAAAAGTAGAAAAGCGTATCAATGGAAAAGCACAGCAAGTCAGGAAATATCTGCGAAGCAGGAGAGACAGCGTTTCAGCCTTTATCCCGACATGAGTATTGTCGTGTTGGGAAGGGACTGAGAGATAAATATGAGAGTAGGCATATGGTTGGGCAGAAAGTGGAAGGGCAGTGTTAGTGGGATTCGGGTGAGGTCTTATCGTGATAGATTGGTAGTGAGGATGGAGCGTAGAGAGTGGCAGGAAATTGGACAGGTGGGAAAGGGTAAGAGGGTGGTGCCGAGTTGGAGTTTTGGATCTGGGATCTGTCAAAGGAGTCATTTGGAAACTATTGAATCCGACAGAGGCCATTTAGGACAGAGATGAGGAGATACTTCTTCACCCAGAGAGTGATGAGTGTGTGGAATGTTCTGCCCCAGAAGGCAGCGGAGGCCAGTCTCTGGGTTCGTTTAAGAAGGCGTTGGGTAGAGTTCTCAAGGATTGTGGCATCAAGTGTAATGGAGATAAGGCAGGAACAGGATATTGATTGAGGACGATCAGACATGATGTTAATGAATGGTGGTGCAGGCTTTAAGGGCAGAATGGCCTCCTCCTGCACCTATTGTCTATTGTCTATTTTCTGCACTGAATTCCTCACAATCACACTGACTCCCTCACAGTCCGACTGCTTCCCTCACAGACACACTGAATCCTCGGAAAAGCACTGACACTCTCACAGGCACACAGACATTATTACAGATGCATTGACTCACTGACAGTCACGCTGGAACTCATCGCCGACACACTGACTCCCTCGCAGACAAACTGACTCTGTCAATGTCACTTCCTCACTATCTCACTCACTCTCACACAGTCTCTCTCGCTCCCTCACAATTTTACTCTTTCCTCTCTTTCATAATGTCTTTTTCGCTGACACCCTGATTCCGTCGCTCCCACTCCCATTCGCTCGCAGTGTCGCCGCTTCCACACTGTCACACGCACTCCTCCACTGTTGCCATCCACCCCCACTGTCAAACTGTCTCCTCCAATGTTGCACTCACTCACAGCCTCACTCACTCCATTTCTCACTTATTCCAACACTCCATGCCGACTCCCACACAGCCTTACTCACTCTGTCAATCTGTTTTTCCTATGGCAGACTCACTCGCTCAATTTCACAGTCTCTCCTCCACTGTTGCTCTCACCCCCTACTGTCAAACTGGCTCCTTCAATGTGGCACTCACTCACAGCCTTACTCACTCACACAGTCTCACTGATTCCAACATTCCATGCTGAATTCCACACAGTCTTACTCACTCCATCACTCTGCCTCCACTCCTGTCAGACTCACTCTCTCAATTTCACAGTAACTCCGTCATTCTCACTCATACTCTCACAGTATCACTCATTCCTTCAGTCTCAGTCACTTCCTCCATTTAGCACTGAATATTGCACTCTCCAGCTCAGTTCATTACAGTCATACTCTATCCCTCAATGTCTCACTCACATCCACAGTTACAGCCGCTCGGTCACAGACACATTCGATCCCTCACAGTGACGTTCAGTCCCTAACTTGGACCGAAAAATCCAGGCATTTGTTTATTGGCAACTTTGCTTCCTTTTAAATGCAGAACATTTGAAACAAATGTGGCTTTTGTTAAAATTCTGTTTTCTGCAAAAAACAAGGCAGAGACGAGGTAACTTCTGAGACAGATCATGAACAAGGTTCCACACCTATGATTCAGTGGATGATCTGAAATGTCAAGTTTTATACATGTATGTCGTTCTGTCTCCTTGAATATTGAGAAGTAAGAAGGATCTAAAGAAACGTCTCATTCTCTCAGAGCAGTAACGTCAAACGTATTCAGGAATTTTTATCTTCGTCAATCGAAACTTGCACATTATTTCTAACAGAGTTCTACACATCCTGCTTCTCCATCTCAGAGTGATATCTTTACAAAGCTGGAATGTCTGAATGAAAGCACCGTTTGTCACATTTGCCTGTCACGTTTGCTGTCAGATTTACACAACTAAACTGAACGTTTCTCTGTTCCTTCACCCAGTCCTTTACCCAGTTTAAATATTCAATATTGAGGTTATTTTGTCCCTTTTCATTCTAAAATCCAGAACCTGTTCATATCTCGCTGAGATTTATCTGTAGGAGGCTGAGAGATGTACAAAAAGTAAGGTGCGTTTCAATCTGCAAACCAGGACGAGTAATTAGAAGATGTCAGTCAACTATTTAATGTTTGGTCACTGCAGCCATTTTATGATCGTTCAACACTGACATCAAAAGAACATAGAAGATAGGAGCAGGAGGAGGTCATACGGCCTTTCCAACTGTCACCGTTATTCATCACGACAGTGGCTGATCTTCCAGCTCAATAGCCTGATCCTCCATTTCTCCCCATAACCTTTCAGCCCATTTGCACTAAGTGCTACATCTAACCGCCTCTTGAAAACATGCACTGTTCTGGCATCCTGTGAAAATGAATTCCAGAGGACCACCATTCTTACAGTGACGAAATGTCTCCTCATCTCGGTCTTAAATGGTCCACCCAGTATCCTCAGGCAGTAACCCCTGGATCTGAACATATGCACCATTAGGAATAGCCTCCATGCATCTGCCCTGTCGAATCATGTTAGAACTTTATAAGACTTTATGATATCCTCCCTGACTCACTGAACTACAGTGAAAGTAATCCTAACCTGAGCAATCTCTTCGCATACATCATTCCAACGTGCCTTGAATCAACCCGATAAACCTAGTCTCACTCATCTTAAAACAGGGAAAGGCAAGAAAGAATGTGGACTTGGGAGTCCTTGCCCAAGTCAGTTCAATGTTGATAAACGAGAATGGTAGATGGACAGCAAATATTCAATGGCAAGGCAGAAAAATGACACAAGCACATTATTGCATTATTGAATGTTTGGATAGAATTGAAGTTCTGAGGCAATAATACAAAGCACTGGGATAGATATAAAAGTTTCTTGATGTTTCTGAATGTAAAGCTAGGATCATCGTCGAAATATCTAACAATGCTCTGAAACATATCAAGGCTAAAATGAAGGAACAACGCCTTGAACTTCTGTACATGTGTGGATATCAGATGAGGATGGCAGTATTTCTCACCGAAGGGCAGCATTGAATCATGTTCTTTTCTTTTACCAACTATCTGGGAATGATGATCTCTGTGGAGTTATTTCACCCATACCCTATTCTGTTCTACGAGCAATGCCTGGTCACTCTATCCCCTCTCATCCTCTGGGAATGGACCTTTGTCCTACCACATAATAACACCGGTATCAATGGCCTCCTACTCTACCCCATCTCACTTCCCATAGCAACAGCCAGTTGTCCCACACACAATGTCCCCATAGCAACGTTCCGTAACCCTACCCCTCTGTTCCCGCAGCAGCATAATAGTGACATACAAAATCTGCTCCCTCAGAATTGACCATTGTAGCGTCTGTATTCTGTTCCTTATCAATGATCAATGGATCCACTTCCTTACTTTCCCCAAGGAAAGGTCAGTAGTCCAACCCGGCTCCGTTCTCAGGCTATATACCTGCAGACCCTTCCGATCCTGCTTAACGAGCAACAGACTGTGACCTATTCGCAAGCTTTTTCCCAAGCAGAGGCCTGCAGCAACACGGCCTGTACAGTCGGCTCTGATTCCACACACACTTCCACCTTCTGAAAGGATTATAGCTATGCGCCCACTCTACTCCAAAGCAAAGCCTTCGAAACCACCTGACCCACCTTTCTCATTGCATTAGTGCGTGACCCCGCAACTCCAGTATTCCCTGGACAACTGGAGGCTTAAACGACCACTGTTTCGCCTAACAATGGTTTCCAGCCAAACACGCTCTCTGTTCCCTGAGCAAAGGCTTGCTGCAATGTTTCCACGCTGTTTCCCCCAGGAAAAGACTGCATTCTCAAACTCACTCTGTTCCCCTAACAACGGACTATGGACCTACCCACAACCTGTTCTTGAACCACCAGTCAGTGATTCTGCATCTAATCTTCTCTCTTAGCAAAGACTGCTGGATCCATCACCTTTCTATTCCTCTTGTGGTAATATACCCATTTCAATTACCGAGCAAATAACAATTGTTGCACCGCTACTCTGATCATATATGAACAACCAACGTCATCAGCTCCCTCTTGTATCCTTTGCAATGTTTATGCTCTCACTAGCCAGCAATGGCCTGATAATCTGTACCTAATCTGTTCTCTGAAGAAAGGCCTGTGAACCATTCCTCATTCTATTCACCCAGCAATCTTCTGTCCACCTTTCCCCAACCCTTTCTCCAAACAACGGTCTTTGTGCACATAACCACTCCGCCCCCCAGCAAAGGACAGTGTTCGAACACCAATTATTTTACCCTGGCAACGGAATATGGTCCCATCCCACACTCTTCCAAAGACAACATCCGTCAGCCCCACCTCCACGCTGATTCTCTGACAAGTGTTCATGATCCTGCACCTGCTTTTCTTTCCCTAATAACTGGCTGCTGGACCAACACTGCACAGTTGCATTAACAACAGGCTTTGTCCTCTTACACATAATTTTCCCTCGGAACAGTCCATTGTTAAAACCATTCCCGTGAACACCTATGAAAGCCACGTTGTTCCACATATTTACTTTTCCCATAACAATCGCATCCCCAATTTGAGCATGTCCCTGTTTTATTCCCCGAGCAACCGCCTCTGAAAATATCTTCACTCTAACCCAGGAGAAACTGCCTGTGAACTCATAACCATTCTGTTTTCACAGCAACAAACAGTAGTTGCACACAATGTGTTCCATTCACACGAATATTGTCCGACCCTCACCCTTTGCCCTAGTAACAGCCATTGTTCTCACACAGAGACCACGAGCAATTGTATTTTCCAAAACCCCACACTCTATTTGTGCATCCCGTACTCTTCCCCAAACAGGTAGCAAACGTAAACGCATCCTGTTTCTCCAGCAACAGAAGCTAGTAGGGAGTTGGAGGTGGACAGGATTTGAAAGAGAGAGAATGGAGGAGGTACAGGGAAAGCAAAGCGAAGAGACTGTGTAGGAGAATTGGGAGGGAGATAGAGTGAAAAGCAATTGCAATATAGGAAGTGCAGTGAGTACAAATGAGAGTAATTGTGAGAATGGGCGGAAGATATGAATGGAGAGGATCAGAGAGAAAGTTGAACTCTGCTGAGGTCAGGTCGGGGTGTTCAACACATAGGTGAAAGCAAGGACATAATGACTTAAACAGAACTCTTGTATCCCATCTGGTTCCATGCCCTTCTCGGATGACAAGTCCATGGGCGAGAATCTCCAGCTCAGCTTCTTCAAAGCAAAGACAACCTCTACTGCTTGACACTTGTTAATGAACGCTTTAATCAGTTACGAATTGAAGTTATTTAGACAGTCAGGTGAGAGCAGCTCCTTGTCTGGCTGGCTGCTGAGTTGAGAGAAACGCTGAGATATACCCCTGTCATCCCCTGTAGGAGGATAAGGATGGACAAGCCAGTATTGTCCTCACTCTATTACCATATTGCCAAGCTGCTTAACTGCTGAAACATTGAATTGAAATATGAAAATCCTGAATTGATTGATTAATGAGTGAATTGGATTGATTTATGAACTTGGATAAAGGGATACTTCAGCACATTCTTAAAATGCTGTCTGAACTTTTTCTGGGTCACAGCATATATCGCTGTGTTTGTGCAGCAACTGAGGAGCTGCAGCATGAAGCCTAATTCCTGCACAAATGGATAGACAAACACAGACCTATACCCGAAATACCACATCCGGTTCCATATAGAATACACCATCAGCATTGACCATAACAAGATGAAATTGCCCGAGATCACAAATAGCAAAATTATGGATCTTTGTCGATTTCGCATTTCTGTGTCACACTGACCGTCCCCATTTGTGTGAGCACGCAGTCTCTTGCGGGCTCTGCTGGTCACTAAAATGTGTCTGACGGTGAAAATATTGAGTAGTACAATCAGTAGAAATGGAAGAGCCGGGTTTAGGACGTGATGGAGGAACTCGATTGCAGTCCAGACACGAGAGGATTCAACACTGCTTGTTATGTGACAAAACCAGGGGATGTTATCCAGATTATACAGCCCTGAAAGCATGAAATACCAGAAAATGTTCTTTAAGCAGCTCAGCACAGTCACTGTTCCAAGAACCACAGCCGCCGTTTTCTCACTGCAATATTTACTTTTTAGGTTCTGGCAACAAATGGCTACAAACCGATCAAAGGTGAAAGTGACTGTGAACCAGACAGAACAGTCAGTTGCTGCATAAAGCAGGACGGCGTGGATATTACACACTTGGATGTACCACAGGAAAGTAAACTCTTCCCAATAAACAATGGGAATGTGTCTCAATATCAGATCGAGGATAATGACCAGTAGATCCGCCACTGCCATGGCCCCCAGGTAACGAGTGACACAGGGAGACAATCCACAATCTTTATGAAGCAGGATGAAGATTGTCAATCTGGTAACTGTAAGGAAGGTAAACAAAGAAATTATGCATCATCCTGGAGGTAAAGTTGTCAGTTTTATTGCAGACAGAGTCCGATTTCAAATGGCTCACTGTATTTAGAGATCTATTGAAATTATTGGAGCTGTAATAACACAACGCAATGTCTGAATTACTGTAGAGATGTGACGTATATACAAAAATCCCTCCTTTCCCAAACACGGAGACGAACATTCATAAGAACATATAGTTTCTAAGACACTGTCACACACTCGATCACTTGCAAGTAAACAAAGGTTATTTCTTTATGTTTCCTGACAGGAAATGTGTAAATCGTTCGGAACGGTTCTGAACTATTCAACCAGATCCTGACAGACAAGCAGAGGTTGGAAATTCTTGTCTTTCGGTCTAAGTTGTGGTAGCCATTCTGTCCAGAAGAAATGTAACAACAGATGTACTTCGAAACAATGTGTCCTTCTCCCTGCAACGTGATGTCTTTTTTGAGAATCATGTCTTTTGGTCAATTTACTGACTTTTGGTCAATGACTAATACCATCAGTTAAAGACCACTCCATGGATTAGATTAGACTTACAGTGTGGAAACAGGCCCTTCGGCCCAACAAGTCCACACCGACCCGCCGAAGCGCAACTCACCCATACCCCTACATTTACCCCTTACCTAACACTACAGGCAATTTAGCTTGGCCAATTCACCTGACCCGCACATCTTTGTGACTGTGGGAGGAAACCGGAGCACCCGGAGGAAACCCACGCAGACACGGGGAGAACGTGCAAACTCCACACAGTCAGTCGCCTGAGTCGGGAATTGAACCCTGGTCTACAGGCGCTGTGAGGCAGCAGTGCTAACCACTGTGCCACCGTGCCGCCCTAGAGGGATTGTTCCACTCTTTTTTTCAGTGTAACTGTTCTTTTCTTTCTTTGGGATTTCTCCCCAATTATAGATTACTTTTAACCCCTTGGTTCTGGATAAAAAACTGACATTTTCCTCCGATGATCAGTTCTCAAGTCAGGGCACCAGACAGCGTGGCTACTTCATAGAGCGTCTAAATTATGCCCACAAAAGTGAACCAGAGCTTCCAGTTGTCTGACATTTGCACACACACACCTATTCCTGGTCCATCATCATTCTCAGGTGAAGCTCACATCATTTAGAAAAGAAACACCTCATATTCTGCTAAGAGACATTGCAACACTCTGGACTCAATATCAAGTTCAAGTTCAAGTTCACAAATAAGACTAATTAAAAGACAGGTGTCAGAGGGGTCCACGAGACTCGGGGCGAAGCTGAATGCGAGAGAGCAGACAGCAATCTAGAAAGGTGTGTGAAATAAAATCTTACCTCGTGTATTTGTGTTCATTCCATATGCGTAGCACATTCGTTGCAAAACAATTGCGCCTCAGTTTCCATTTTGCTCTTTCCATTCTAACCTTAAACTTATGCTCACTCACCCTCGGTTCCCAATGCTTTGAAAAATTCAGCCTATCCATGTCCCTCATGACCTTATATACTTCTATGAGGACCTCACACAGCCTCCAACAAACTATGGAAAAATGTCCGAGTTTATCCAAACTCTCTCTACAAATGAGAGTGTTGAGTCCTGGCAACATTATTGCAAATTTCTTCTGCACTCTTTCCAGTTTAATAACATCCGTTCGACAGGAAGGTGGCCCAATCTGAACACTGATACTCCGAGTTCGGCCTCATTAACGTCTTTTGTTTTAGCTCTAACATAATTGTGCAACTTCTGTACTCAGTGCCCTGATCGATGAAGGCCAGTGTACCAAAGGCCGTTCTCACTGCCGATCTGTGACTCCACTTTAAGAGAACTGTGAACGTGAACTCCATGGTCCCACTATTCTGGTACACTCCTTCAGGTCCGAACATTGACTATAAAATTCCTAACTTTATTTGAGGTGCCAAAACACAACACCTCACACTTATCTACATGAAACTCCATTTTGCATTACTCGGCCTACTTCCCCAGCTGATCGAGATCCTGCTGTTATTTCTGATAACCTTCCGAACATTCTATGGTATCATCTACTGGAGTTTCATCAGCTGCTTACGAATCATGCCTTGTATGTCGATAAGAAACTTGAATGTGTGACATGAGAATGCGGTAGGAATAGGTACCAAACGGCAATCAGAAACTCGAAATAAATCAGCCTTGATCAGTTTGACAGAACATATCATGTCGAGTCACAGGGTACGGGCTGGGTGTTCAGCTATTTGGAATCCATATCAATGATTTCACATAAATGCACTGTAATTATGTTAGGCGATGACGTTAAGATAAGCAGACAGTTATATCATTCAGAGAAGGTGCAGAGTGTCCAAATGAATACTTGGAGGTGAACACAATGGGTAAAAGTTTGGAAGATAGAATATAACATGACACATCCCAATTCATTTTAGTTTCAGGGCGAATGTGAGGCAGTATGTGAGTGGAAGGGAGAGAGATGGCAGCATTCGTGATACAGTGTCAACTGGAAGATTCACTCTTAACAGTTCAGACTTCGGAAGTTTTGTTAAATCTGATGGACTGCTCCGTCATGTTCTCAGTTGTCCCATTTCTCTCAGTGGCATGTGATGAGCAGGAGGCTGTTTCTAGCCCCGTATGAAGGAGATGACGTCAATCTGAAAGGCCATTTTTTCCTTGCATGTGAAGACAAGAAGCCGTTGGAAATGGCTGACTGCTTCTAAATGAAGTGGCTCTGGAGGTTTTTAGGACTGTGTGTATTCATCAATACGATGTGCCATGCATTGGCACATTGCAGCATTAAGTTCTGTTAGATTTTATCAGAATAGATTAGGTTCTCTACAGCGTAGAAACAGGTCCTACGTCCCAACAAGTCCACACCGACACCCACACACACACCCCCACACAAAAGTAACCCACCTCGACCCATTTCCGTCTGAATGATGCACCTAACACTATGGACAAATTAGCATGGCCAATTGATCTGACCTGCACATCTTTGGACTGTGGGAGCAAAATTGCGCACCCTGAGGAAACCCATGCCGACATGGGGAGCATGTGCAAACTTCAAACAGATGGTCGCCCAAGGCTGGAATCGAATCTGAGGTCCTGGTGCTGTGAGACAGCAGTGATAACCACTGAGAGATCCTTCAGTCCCTTTACTTCTCCGCGATGACATGTGGACCACTCAGGTCATCGATATGATCGTGAGTACCGCTATACTGTGAAAACAAGCATACACTCGGTAGCTCCCTGCTGAGAGAGACAACGCATTGTATTCCTCTGATCCGCAATATATATCATCCAACAGCGAATGATGACATTGATGTAAGCATTGTGCGAGGTGATTGATATTTAACCATACCTTCCAGGCAATTTTCGGAAATTCAAAGCTGAATGAAACTGTGACTCTAGCACCATCCTCCCCCTGGTGTGAAGCTGCAAGTGTGTGTTGCAAGAGGGGACACCGCTCTGTGAACAGCTCCTTGATAAATCAGGGTTCCCTCACACACTGCTCCTGGGTTAAGCGAAGGTTGGGAAGGTGTTCTTAAAAATCCTGGGATGGATACATCAGATTACTTCCCTATCTCACCCACACTCCAAAACACACGCACACACGCACACCCGCAAACATTTGTGGTCATTGCATTTTCAGATTTCAGTGGGGCGTTCAAAAAGGTTCGTCATGGTAGACTGTTAAGTACAATAAGATTGCATGGAATATAGCGATAAGAAGATATTTGCAAACAAAATTGGATTGAAGGTGTGAGTCAGAGAGTGTGGTGTAGGCATATGTTTTGCAATGGATGCTTGTGATTTATATGAATGAGTCGGAAAGGAATATAGGAAGCCGATCGTTAGTGAGTTTGCAAATGACACCATCATTGATGCTTTAATGGGCAGAGACGAACGGTATCTCCGAGTCCGATGAAGCCTTCAGTAAATGGGTCATTGGGCCAAGGAGTACCAGATTCAGATTAACTTTGATAAATGTAAATTCCTGTATTTTGGTCGGACAAATTAAGGCTGGATTGATGTACAGAATCAAGAGAGTTTTGCCGAGCCAAGAGACCTCCAAGTACAAGTTCAGAAACCGTTGTGAATGGCTGACTGCTTCTGAATGAAGAGGCTATGGACGCTTTTAGGGCAGTGGGTATTCACCAACACGACGTGCCATGCATGGGCACATTGCAACGTTAGATTAGATTAGATTAGATTAATTAGATTAGATTAGATTCTCTAATCCTTGAAATCAGTGACATAGGCAGACAGGATAGTGAAGAAGGTGTTCTTTACGATTGCCCTTTTTTGGTCACTGCACTGAGTCTTGGAGCAAGGGAATCATTTCGTGGCCATGCAAGGCATTGGTTAGACCACTTTTGGATTACAGCATTTATTTCTGATCCCCTACTATTGGAAAAATGCCATGAAATATTAAATGGTGCCAAAAAGTTTCACAAGCATGTTCCCAGTGTTCGAGAACGTGTGCTGTACAGACCGGCTGAATATGTTGGGGCTGCTTTCCCTGGAGCATCGGAGGCTGAGTAATTATCTGAAATAAGCTGAGACAATAATGCGGGGCATGGATACACCTGATAGTCAATGTTATTTTACAAGAGTGGGCAAGCCAAAAACTAGAAGGCATAGGTTTAAGGTGAGAAGGGAAAGATGCGAGAAGAGTGTAAGATCAAACGTTTCCAGCAGAGGATGGTGCGTGTACAACATGAGTTGCCAGAGGAACTGCAGGAGGCTGGTACAAGTACAATATTCAAAAGACATCTGGATGAGTAGGTGAATATTAAGTGTTTCGCGCGATATGGTCCACATGCTGGCAAATGGGACTAGATTGATGCGTAGTGTCAATTTGATGAGTTATGCCAAAGTAGCTGTTTCGCTGCTGCACATCTCTATGGCTTTATGACACGGCGTGTTCAGAGTTTCCCCTCCCTGCAGACTCGACTCAATTTGTTGCTCATGTTACAGACCTTGATGGTGCACTACATTACACATGCTCCATCAAGAGTTGGAGCACGAAATCATCAGGTCTCCCTGAATGTCTGAGGCATGTCACAGAACAACATCCAGAAAACCATCTCCAGCAACTCCACTAAATGTTCAATAACAGGAGTCAGTCAAATCCCCACAGCTGCAAGTTAGATGTTTTGTTGTGTCCGGTAATTCACGATAAGCTTGAACGCATGATCAGCTCAGAGCGGCACACATTGGCACTGAGGGCACAGATACAGACAAAGTTTCAAAGACGTGAGTCAAACCTGATGAACCCCTTATCCAACATACAGCACCACAAGGGTTACAGCAGAAAGTAAACAACAGCCCAAAACATACCATTTTATTGTTTCTGAGGTTCACAAGGCCATTACTTGATACTCTAAAGAGCAATATACCATGGCTGGAAAGGTACAGAGGGACTGGAAGATTCGGATTAAAAATAAAAAGGATACTTACTTTCCTGAGAACGTATGGTAGAAATAGGGAAAAAAAGACAAGAGGGGTGGTACTAATTGAATGATCCAGACCGGAGACGGTCCAAATCACAAGAATGAGAACATTGAATAAAGACATCGCAAGATTTTCGATCTCTCAACATCTGAATCTGGACCAACCCAGACACAGTAAAGAGGTACAAGTCGACAGGCCAATACGGTGTGCTGCATGGACTATGCTAGTTTATTATTCAGAAAGATGAACTATCTGCCCGGTATGGCGAAAATTTTTTTTAAAAGCCTGCATATTGGTACTATAAGCAGTACATAACTGCATATCATGGGGAAAGTTGCATCCTATGATGTGAGTGAAACCAACCGCGGCTCCTATAAACTTATGTCGAGAAGTGTGGCGCTGGAAAAGCACAACTCCTCATGCAGTATCTGATGAGCAAGAGAATCGGCATTTCACGCATAAGGCCTTCATCAGGAACGTCTTGTCCCTGAAACGTCGATTTTCCTTTACCTCAGATACTGCTTGACCAGCTCTGCTTTCTCAGCGCCACACTCTTTGACTCTGATCAGCAGCAGTATCTGCAGTCCTAATTTTCTCCACTAAACTGATGTCTGCAAATCTCCATTGTACCAGTTCAAGGTGCGTGTCTGTGTGTGTACGTTTGAGATTGTGTCAGTATGAGTGTGTGTGAGAGCGTGTGCTTGTGCGCATATGTCTGTGTCTGCGTGACAGATCGAGAGAAAAAGAAGCGAATAACTCTGTGTGACTAAGTTGGGAACCGGGGTTGATGTGAGGATCATTGTTTGAGAAAGAACGTGCATGAATATACTTCACTGCTAAAATTTTAAATAGCAGTTTGGATGAGCCAGTTAGGCATGTTCTGGATGTTTCGGGAAATAAAATAAGGAAATGGTAGGGCATGGTGAAGGAAATCAACTCATGGT
This sequence comes from Hemiscyllium ocellatum, assembly GCF_020745735.1. Taxonomy (NCBI): domain Eukaryota; kingdom Metazoa; phylum Chordata; class Chondrichthyes; order Orectolobiformes; family Hemiscylliidae; genus Hemiscyllium; species Hemiscyllium ocellatum. Next base: position 45,218 of record NW_026867563.1, read on the forward strand.
CAAAATGATTACCACAGCTATAGGTATCATTACAAGGACCAGTGCTGGAATCTGTGCTGCTCATCTTCGACAAGATAATTTGAGATTAATTTTTGTACAATGGGACAATTGATGGAAATGAGAAAAGTGAGCAGGCTTGTCAGCGGATAAAGCAGGGGGTACAGCGTTTGAAGACATGGGCAGACAAACGGCAGATGAAGTTTTAATTGGAAAAGTATGACGTAATACATGTTGTTAGGAGATGTACAGGTGATAATTGTAGAGTAAAAAATGAAATATCGGGTGATCTGCAGTGCAAGTCTACAGATCACTGAGGGTGGGAATGCAGATAGCTAAACCGTAAAAATCAGGCATTTGGCATAGTTGGCGACAATGTAAGGGACATGAATTATAGCAAGAGACAAGTATGCTGCAGCTTTTTAAAACATTAATTTTAAAATGCACAATTGAAATATTGTGTACAGTTCTGATCACCACATTACCAGAAGGACATCAATGTTTTGGAGAGGGCGCAAGACATAGTTTTACGGTTGTTTGTTGGGGGGATTATATATTTGAATAAAGTTTGGGCAGGCTGCATCTCCTTACATTGGAATGCAGGTGGTTGAAAGGGGAAACTGATGGAAGTTTATAAGATTGTGAATAGCACATATAGTTTCGAAAATATGAGGCTTTTTCGCAGTGTAGCATGGTCATTTACTAGGGGACACAGGTTCAAAATACAGGTATGTGGGGGCAATTCAGTTAGATGTGTGTGCAAAGTTTTTCACACATAAGATGCTATGCCTGGAATGCACTGCCAGAGGAAGTAGGGGAAGCAAGAAACCAAAGATCAGCATTCAAAAAGTTTCTAGACAAATACATGAATAGGAAGGAAAAGAAGTGATACACATCTTGTAATTGAAACAATTTTAATATGGAAAGACAGTCTTGTTCATTATCCTTTGTTCTAATTTTGAATCACCCGTTTCAATCTCATTCATTGTCCAGAGATGGGATAAAGTCAGAGGTAGGAAATGAAACTTGCATCCAAAACTCAAGACAGTGAACTATAAGTTCTCAACATTAAATAACAAGGGCAGTGAAATAATATATTTTGTTTCACAGGTGGAACTGAGTATGTCAACACAGAAAGACCTACGATGGGCACTGCCTGAGGCACGGATGGAGAGAATGACTGAACACGTTCAATGATGCATATAATAGTGGTTTGCACGGAGAATTTCTGGACTCAGTGTCTCAGCAGGTACAATCATTGTAACAAGGAATGAAAACATGAGAATTACAATCAAACAGTCGCACATGGTCTATCAAAACAATATTTAGACAGTGAGACTTACCAGGGACACCAACGATAGCCAGGATGGGATAATAAATGTATTGAATAATGAATAGTACAAGTTCGATCCGACGTGATAATGGCAACCGATGATAGTATGTAGAAAGATACCAAATTCTCCCGGCTAAACTCCTGTCCATTGCTGTAACATTCCAGTCTATCATTCTCAAATTATCATCCATTTCTTGATAATTCTAGTTGAATGTTCTCAGATTCTGATCTCTTCTCTAAATTTCTCCGGAGTTGCTGGATCCTATTAGTCCTGTGGGTAATGTTTCTTCTAATAATATTTGCTTAGACATCGAACGGAGCTCATTTATCATTTACAGATACAGAGCCTCCACTGGCTTAATTAGAATCTGTGGAGACTTGCATTAATAACAGTCTCTAAACAAACAGTTTCAGTTAACACATTCCTTTTATCACTTTTTATATCACAATGAAAGGAAACATTTATTCAGTCTGATCGAAATGTTGAGGGTTGCAATGAGATGGAGATAAATCTTTGAAACGTTTTCATCTTTCTTCCTTGCTTACAGTAATAGTGTCAGAAAACTGCAGATTTCTAATTGGTTCACTCTGTATCGTCAATATGCAGAGAAGTGTTGTTACAAATGTACGAGTTGCTACTAAGATGATACCTGGAGCAGTTTTTATTGTGCGTGTTTATGTATATGAGAAGGAAGGGGCCTCCATCAAATACAGTTGAACAGATTGTCATCATCCATGGGATACTGTGTCATTTGATGTCAATAATGTGTTAAAGATGGACTGAAGGCGGACACTAGACTATCAAGCCTGCTACATACTAACAGCAGGAGGCCATTCAGTCTATCTAGTGTGTCAGAGAGGGACATTCAGCCTCTTGAGCCTGTTACAGCAGGAGAGTTGGGACTATTCATCCTGTCGAGCCTTTCACAAGGAAACAGGATGACATCTTTCTACATTTTAAGCTTGTTAAAAGTTAACCATTAGATTTTTAAAAATAGTTTTAGATGCTTCTTATTCTTATATTACCTTGGAAATTCTAATCTAGAATGTGGTGAATTTTGAACATATTAAGCAAACAATTGGAAAATCTGACTGGCAAAAGTGATATGCGGGCAAAAATGATTGTTTGAAAGTTCGGTGTGTTCAAAAATAAGATAACGAGGGTTGAGAGACAGTTTGTTCCCGTTGGTGTGAAGAATAGAAATGGTAAGTGTAGAGAATGCTGGATGAGTACAGGAATTGAAGCTCCGGTCAGAAAAAGAAGGAAACATATTATAGGTAACGTCAGTTGGGATCGAGTGAATCCCTAATGGAGTATAACGGCATAGGACAATACTCATAAGAGAAATCAAAAGGGCAAAAAGCAGACATGAGATAATTTGGCAGCGAGTTTTTAGGAGAATACAAAGACATTTCGCAAGTACATTAAGGATAAAAGAGCAACGAGAGAGTGACTAGGTCCCCGTAAATATCCATAGGTTCTTCTATGTGTGGGGCTGCAGGGATGAGTGAGATACTAATCGATTAATTTGTTTTCATGCTTATTGTGGATAAGGCTATGGAACTCGGGGAAAAATAAACAGTGAACTTTTGAAAGTTTTCATTTTACAGAGAAGGTGATAATGGATATCTCAAAATGCACAATGGTGAATCAATGCTTACAGACTGATCATGGGCATCCCAGAATCCAGTGGAAAGCTAGTGAAGTGAATGATCGGTTCCTTGCTAAGTTTTTCGTATTTTGGATTTCCATAGGAAAGGTGAAGGAATGCAGGAAGGTGTCTAACGTCAGAAAGTTGTGAGGAAAAGCTATGGAAAAATCGACCAGTAAGGCTGACATCAGTAGTAGGCATGTTGTTGCAGGGGATTCTGATGGACTATGAGGCAGCAATGTTTCCAATCAGCCATCGTGTCGACTTGGATTGAAGGTTTACCGTTTCTTCATGGTCAGGTCTGATGCACACTGAGTGCTGAAGAAGGCTTTTGGTATATTGATTTCATTGGTCAAAGTTTTGAGTATCAGAGAAGAAAGTCATTTTGTGGAACTGCAGGGCACTGGTTAGGCTACTTTTGGAGTTCTACATTCAATTCCATAGGAAAGATATTGTTAAACTTCAAAGGGTTCAGAAAAAAATACATGAATGATGCCAGGTTTGGAGTGTCTGAGCTATCAGGAGAGGCTAAACAGGTTGGGTATAATTTCCCTGTAGCGTCGGACCCTTGTGGAATCTGGGGGTAACTTTATAGAGGTTCATGACATCATGAGGTGCATGGATATGTTGATCAACCAAGGTCATTTCCTGGGTAGTGGAGACCAGAAATGAAGGAACTTAGCTTCCGCTGACAGGGGAAAGATATAAAACGGACCTACAGGGCACCTTTCTCACATGGAGGGTGGTCCGTGTTCAGAGGAAAGAAAAGCAGCTTCCAGGCGAAGTGGTGATGGTTGTTTTAGTCGTAAAATTTAAAATTCATTCGGATGGATTCAGAGAAGCAAGGGCCAAATGCTGGTAAAAGGGATAAGAGTAGTTAATGGTATTTGATTCGGATCAACGGGTTGGACAGAAGGCTGTGTTTCACTGATGTGCAACTCTATGACTTTAAAAAGGAAGATACCATTGAATTCTTGAGAGTGTCAAAGTAGTGCAGGAGGAGGCCATTCGGCCTCCGCAGCCAGTTACAGAGGGACAGAAAAACCCCAAACAACTTCAAGATCATGTTACACAGGGAGAGGATAAGTTATCAGCCTCGAGACGCTGTTACACAGGGCCAGAAGAGAGTTCAGCCTCTCAAAATCCGTACACAGAACATGAGGAGTTCACTAAATTTCTCGAGACGTTTTACACAGGTTAGAGGTTTTGAGCTATCAAACGTGGATGTATAAGCCTCAGTTTTTTTTCCCAGGCGCATCGTTGGCTAATGTTTGGCCTTATACAAATTTGTGCAATCGTGAAGGGCATAAATACGGTAAATAGTCAGTGTTTTGCCCCTGGGGACGGGGGTCAAAAACTAGATGCATTAGGTTTCATGTGTGAGAGAAGGAGTGACACAAAATATTTAAAAGGCATTTGGATGGGAATATACACAGGAACACTTGAGGTAACGCCCAAATGCTGGCAAATAGGGCAAGATTAATTTAGGACGTCTGGTCGGCAGGGAGTTCCTTTATCTTTGAATTTTATTTCCATGCTTCATATCTCTATGAAGCTCCAATTGGAGGAGACCAGTTAATTTCTCAAGCCAGCAACACAGTAATACGAGGAGGCCATTCTGCCTCTCGAGACTGTTACAGGGGCCGAAGTGGCCATTCAGCCTTTCAAGACTGGCAGACAATAGAATGAGAGGGCCATTCAGTTTCTGAATTTTGCAATATCAAAACAGAGTCAATCAGCCTTTTTGCTTGCTCAGTAACTCAGAAAGTAAGAAAGAAAAATCCATCATTCCGATCTCAAGGATGTTGTACAGAAAGAGGAGATAGGATTTCAGTTAATAGAAGTTGCAAGAAATGTGAAGAGGACATTCAGTCCCTCAATTCCATTCCACAGAAACAGAAGGAGGTCACATAGTTATCCAAACCTGATACTCGGGAAAAGGATTTGGGTATCGTTTTTCACAAAGCTGTTGCGTAGGAACTGGAAGCAGTCATTCAATTGCTCGCGATTATACACAGAAAATGTAGGAGGCTAGTAAGATCGCAGGATTTCTTTGTCTTTGAAGAGAGGGAGGTGACTCCTCCGCACCAGTATTCGATACGAGGAGAGATGGGGAATTGGCTTGTAATAAACAGAAGTATCTGAATAAGTTGCAAAAGTGGGCCTTCAATTCTGCTCTGCCATTCATGAGACGATGGCTGATCTGACTGAGACTCCTTATTCATTTTACACATATTCCACTTCCTTCTGCTTCTGCTCCATTCTTGGCTCATTCTACTGATTCAGTTACTTGAATACAGTCACCGTGACGTTTCCACAGTGGGTCACGAAAGCCTCTGATCTTCCTGAATATCCACAGCAGCTTAAAACGCAATGACAACGTCTGCACTAACTTTTCAATTCAAGAATGATGTCAGAACGTCATTCATCTAAAAGTTAGAAGCAGTCTGTTTCAATGACAATTGAGGGTATTCCACATGTTACTGATCACATGATAAGCAGAGAATGACCAATACAGGTGAGCAGCAAACAGGCATCGGAAAATGTTCCAAATACGTGTCTCAAAGCTGCTGAAAACCCTTGTCCATCACTGAGGACCACACAGGATATCTGTAAGTGATAGAAAGCACGAGCCACAGTTTTGTTTTGTTCTGTTTCAGAGCTTCTTAATTGTGAGACCTGATGTGCTAGGATGAACAACACTAAGACCAGGGAAAGATACAGGGCAAGTATTCTAGTTAAAACTAGACATTTGCTCTAATTTTAAAAATGCTGAAATATGTGGGTACTGAAATGGACAAGCTGGGCGAGTCACATGTTGGAGGATATTCAGAAGAATGAGAGCATGAAGTAAAGTAAAGTAGATCTGCTGAAATGGTTAGTTATATCACATTCTGAATCCACTTCACAGAATCCGTCTTGACACTACAAACCCCGACGGGATATATGTTAATATTGGAGCACTATGTAGATCAGACTTGTATACTACCAAAGCGAACCTGACAATCTGACCAGAATGGTACATTGTGCCGAATACTCTAATGCATTGACCTGTATTCGGAGACGCCACATCTGTCCATCTGGAGGAGCACCAAGACATCGTGTGTCTGGTGGTGAGAAACTCACGACCTGTGAAATTCCTGATGTGCATCTGGTTAGTCTGCACCACCAAACGTTGCCCCCGAAATAATTGCAAGAGGGTAGATTTTGTCACACATCTCCTGCTGTAAAGTGTCTCTGCAAAGGAAGTCTGGAGTAAGACGTAGTGTTTATTTCTTTCTCGCGGTTTGTCCAGAGCAGCACTGTGAGACAGATCTGTGTGTGCATTGTTTTGCTCTCCAATGGGCACACGGAGACAGCTCCGTCTGGAACACTAACAACTCGGTGAACTTCGGTCTTTGCTCTGCCGGAAAGTTGGTCGTCTTCCTGAACAAGAAGTTGAACTCCACAGAGTGTTGCAGACCGGCTCATTTTCACGTCCACGAATACGTGCTGCGGGACACACTAAAGATCGGGTTAGCTGACACAGTTGGAAAAGACAACTGCCTGAGCTCTTTTTCCGAAGTAAATTGAGGTCTGTTCCGTCGTCAGACTCCTGTAGTATCTCAATGCATCTAAATATATATTTGCATGTGTCAGTGATGCCCTTTCTTAGGTGCATTGAAACTCTAAAATTCGCTTGCTTCCCTGAAAGCCTCATCCATGATGAATAGCTTGTGTTCAAAATGTTGATTGTTTTTGCTCCATGGTCGCCATCGATCAGCTTTCCCAGCAGCACACACACTCAATCTGATGTGCAGCATCTGCAGTCTTCACTTTCTCTTGCTTCCTTGATATGTCAAAATACAGAAGTGAACTGCTTTTGTGACTATGTATAGATTCGATTTTTTATGTGTGTGAATTACATCATTTTTAAAATAAAATAGTAATTGTGAAAACCACAGAAATGGATTCATCTATGAAGCTGGACCCAGTATTTCTGCAACTCAGATTCTTCAGTCTTTCACTGAAGACAGTTCGATGCTCGTTTTTACTGTAACTCATCCCGTGCTATACCTTTCCTGATAGTGTTTGATTGGGGACGGTGCAGAGGAAGGTTCGCTAAAGATCTGTAACTCTGCCTCGAACCCGGTGCTGTCTCTGTTCTGGGACTTTTTGAGGAGGACAGTGTTTGGAAAGATCTTCATTAATGTCTAAACCACACTGACCGTGGTCTATTTGACAACGGCCAGTGAAGATTAAAATTCAATTGTGAATTAAGCTTATCAGCAAGTTCTGGCAAGTTCAACAGGTATGGCTACGTCTGTAGAGAGAGACCAGTGTCACCTTTTCGATTCAAATGATTCATCTTCAGAACTGGGAAAGGCACCACAGTTCTGAGGAAAGGTCGCTCGCCCCGAAAGTTTAAATCTGATTTGTATCCACAAATGCTGCCAGACCTGCTGAACTTTCCCGGCAATTGCTGTTGTAGTTTCTGATTTGCAGCATTCACATTTCTTTCGTTTTCTATGCAAAAATGTCGTTGCTGTTTTGTTTTGTTATCGTCAACTGTGCTTTCATAAGTATTCGTTGATCAACTTTGACCTCTCAACCATCGACAATATGTCGACATCAGCCTGAAAACAAAATTTAAACTATTTGCATTCACTACCTTTTGAGAAAGGGAATTTCAAGCACTCACAACCTTTTAAATTGGCAACGCCTTCCTTTGAAATAATGAACGTCTATTTCTTGAATATGGACTGTGCATTCAAAACTTGGATGTGAAAGCAAAAGCGATAATTAGCAAGTTTGCAAATGACTCGAATTTGGTAGTTTTCTTGATCGTGAGGAATATAGGCTCAGTTATGAGTTTGATAATACTCATTTGTTAAGTTACGCAGATCAATGGCAGACGAATTTAATCCTTGTAAGTGTGAGTTGATGTATTTTTGAAGTCTAAGGGGCAGGATGTGCACAATTATGCTGGGCCTCCAGGGCATATTGAGGAACGAAGGAAACTTAGCGTGTAAGTTAGTAGATCTCCGAAGATGTGAACACGTGTAGACATGGTTATGCTGAGGGCATAGGTGTTGTTTTCACTTGTTTAGTCATTACATATTGGGAAAAAAGAAGTATGCTTACAAAATTGTAAAACATTACATCAACTATAGTTCGAATACTGAGTGTAGCTCTGCTCGCCACACTGTTGGAAAGGCATGATTCTGCCCAGACATAATAGACGTGGTTCATCATGCTGTAACCGGGAATGGACATTCTTAGTTAAGATTAAATTAGATTACTTACAGTGTCGAAACAGGCCCTTCGCCCCAACAAGTTCACACCGACCCGCCGAAGCTCAACTTACCCAGACCCATTCTTCTACATTTGCCCCATTCCCCTAACACTACGGACAATTTAGCATGCCAATTCACTGTGGGAGAAAACCGGAGCAAACTCACGCAGACACGGGGAGAAAGTGCAATCACCACACACTCCGTCTCCTGAGGTGGGAATTAAACACGGATCACTGGCGCTGTGAGGCAACAGTGCTAACCGCTGTGCCACTGAGTCGCTCACGAGTGGCTGGGAAGGCTGGATTTGTTCGCCTTGAAGCCCAGAATGGCTGAGGAACAGAGGAAAATTATGAGGGGAATAGATTGTGAAAACTTCTTTCCCATGAGGGCCGTGTCTAAGACCAGAGTGCATCAGTTTCGTAGGTGCAGTAGTTGGTCCAGAATAGAATGTGCTGTCTGATGACTGAGTGAAGGTATGTACACTACTCCATTGAAAGAAAGGCCAACATTCCATTCGCAGGTCATTTACCACACGGTTGAAGTGGACCTGTTTTCACACGGAGGAACAGACGAGGTCAAGATCAGAATAACATTGTGTGTATGGAGTTAAATACAGGAACAGGTCATGTTAGTGGTACACACAGCGCTGTGCCTGTGCATCCGGTTGAAAGAATGAGCAGGACTATATATACCACACTGCAGTTAACATTGTGTTATGAAGTATAGACAGATTTGGACAATGGAATTGTGGTTATGGATTTATCAATAGACCCAGACCAGAGTGTTGGTAAAACAGAGCTATAGTCACAAGTGTAGGCAAAGCAGATCAACGGCAACCACATTGCTGGAATTTGGATTCTCATGCAGACCCGAACCAAGTTAACGGTAGCCACTGTGCTGTGGGCCTAAAGTCGCTTGCAGAACCCGGGGACTTCAGTCATAACAAAAGTGTTGTGGGATTGGCGTGACATGTATACACACAGAGGGTTATTAATAACCAGATTGCTGCGTATGTAGAGTCACCTTTGGAGGTAGAGCAGAGAAGTGAAACCAAGGTACGGCGGGGCTGGAGTTTAATGCAGAGAAAGCACAAGGAATTGATAACTACAGTACAGTTGACGAGTCATATGAAGACACAGACCATATCAGTGGCAACGACAGCTGGAGGTTCTGATTTCACATGTCGAGAGAGGCAAAACCAGTGCTGAACACATTGTTCTTTGTCTGGAGTTACGTACAAAACAAAGTAGGCTAGTGATAAGCAGACAGGACACTGATAAGCACACGTCGAGTAAAAGTAGATCAGGCACAACCACAGTGCTGTTGGGCAGGAGTCACATGTAGTTGTGGAACAGGTGAGTGCTAACAGCAGTGCTGTAGGTCTTCAGACATCAAGACAGGTAGAACATGTCAGGCTAACTACAGTGCTGTGCGTCTGGAGTTATAGCTGGAGAGAGAGTAGGTCAGGGGAAACACTGTGCTTCTGATGGGAGTTACTTGCTGATACAGAGGCAACAATAGTGTAGTGGACGGCTGGAAAGCAAGGATAGCAATGTAAGGGACACTTGGATAACGAGGGAGGTTTTGAATCGTGTCAAAAAGGGAAAAAGAAAGCATTTGTAGGTTTTAGGAAGCATAAATTGGAACAGGCCCATGAAGAATTTAAGGAAAGCATGGAGATTCTAAAGCAGGGATTTACGAGAGCAAGAAAGGGCCATGGAATGGCCTTGGTCAGCAGAGTTAAGGGAACTTCCAAGACATTACATACTAACATTAAAACCAGAAGCATAAATAGGAAGAAAATGGAGCACACCGCGATAATGGAGGGAACCTGTGCTTGGACGCAGAGGATGTGGATGAGATACTAATGAATACTTTGCACCGGCAGTCACCCTGTAAAATGGCATGGAGGAGAAGCGGAGTATACAGATCTGCCAGAGCAAGAAAAATGTGGTTTTGAATTTCTTGAGAAGTACTAAGGTGGATAAGTTGCCAGGGTTTGAATGGATCTACATCAGTTATTTGAGAGAGGGAAGAGAAATGTTTTGGGGGCTTTGAACATCAGCTTTTTGTCATCGCTAGCCACTTAAGAGATCCCTGACACTGACGAACAGCTATTGTTTTTCCTGTATTCAAGAAGGGAGATGGGGTAACACAGGAAATGTAGGCCAGTCAGTCTCACCTCGGCGATTTGGAGTATTTTTGGACAGAATTCTTTGGAAGAGGGTTTACACATATTTGGAAACGAATGACCTAATTAGGGGCAGTCAGCATGAGTTCGTGCAGTACAGGTCATGTTTTGCTGACTTAATTGACTTTTTTCAGGAGGTCACAAGGATGACCGATAAGGGTAGAACAGAGTGTTTTATGTACATGTATTTTAATAAGTGTTTTGAAAAGATACCACCTGGTGGACTCATCCAGTATTGTAAGATGCAGAGGATCCTTGGTGACATAGTCGTGGACACACAATTGGGTGAGACAAATAAGGAAGAGCATGACTGTAGAAGCGTATTTGTTTTCTGGAGGAACGTGGCTAATGCTTGCCCACAAAGGTTCCTATTGGGATCTCTACGAGTTCTGATATATCTAAATGATTTATTTTGGCATGGAGATGTATAGCCAGAGTATATCACTGGTACTCACAATGCTATTGGTCCAGAGTCATACAATCACAGAGATGTGCAGCAGGGAAGTAGAACATTTGGTTCAACTTGGCCATGCCGACCAGATAGCCTCAATTAATCTAACCCCATTTGGTACCATTTGGCCCTTATCTCTCTCAAAGTTTCCTGCTCACATGCCCATCCAGATACTTTTTAAATGATGTAACTGTCGCAGTGTTTATCACGTCCTCTGGCAGTACATTTTATGCACCCACCACCTACTGTGAGAAGAAACGTCGCCATTCATGTCCCTTTTAACAATTTCCCCTCTGACCCTGAAACAAATGCTCTGTAGTTTTGGACTACCCTCCTGTCGGGGAAAGGCATGAAATTTGCAACTTATCCATGCCCCTCATGATTTTGCAAACTTTTATAAGGCCCCCACCTGCTCCAGGTAAGAGAAACAACAGCTTGATGAGGATCTCCCTGAGGCTCAACCCCTCAAACCTTGGCAAATTCCTTACAAATCTTTTGTTTTAAAAGGCACTGTTGTAAGTCTGGGATCAAGTGCAGACACAGTGTGGACCAGTGATAACTGCAGTGACATGGACTGTTGTCACGTGTAGATAGATATCAGGACAGTGAGAACCACTGCACTTTGGGCCTGTTATCAAATGTAGAGTCAACGGCAACCACAGTGCTTGAGTCTGGAGGTATATGTAGAGACAAAGCAAGTCATTGGTAATCAACGTGCTTTGCGCCTCGAGTCATATGCAGAAAGAGAGTAGGTTATTTTAAAGCAAAATTACGTCGGCCATGCGGCACTTATTGAGACAGAATAGATCAATAGATCACCCAATGCTTTGTGCCTGTCGTTACAGAGCAGGTCACTCATAACAGTGCTGTGAGTCTGTAGTCACTTGTTAGAGAAGTTCACGTTGGAGTAAACACATTGTTGTGGTTCTGATTCGAATGCAGATGTAGAGCAGGTAAGCGGTAACCACAGTGCTGTGTGTCGGGACTCGGATGTAGAGACCGAGCAGTTCCGTGGAAACCACAGGCCAATGGGTCTGGAGTCACATGTGCATACAGTAAGTTAATAATAACCACACTGTAGTGCTTCTGGAGTCTCATGTAGAAACAGATGCTATCAGTGTTTCTCACATTGCTGTGGGTTTGGAGTTATTAGCAGATATAAAACAGATAATGGTAACCACAATGCAGTTGGCCTGGAGTTACACAGAGCAGTTCAGTGGTAGATACTGATCTGTGCATCTGGAGTCGAATGACCAGACAATGTAGATGAGAATATTTAAAGTGCTGGTGTTCTGGAGTCAAAGGTAGAGGTAGAGTAGATTAGTGTGAAACAGAACTGCTGTGAGCCTGGATTCGCATTTGCAGGCTGATCAGATCAGTGTTAACCACAGTGTTTTTGGTCTGAATTCAAATGCAGAGAAAGAACAGATCAGAGGAAAATATTGTGCTATTGTTCTGCAAAGAGATGCAGAGACGGAGGACATCAGTGGTAGCCATAGTGCTGTGCATCTTAAGTCATGGAGATGTACCTCACAGAAACAAACTCTTTGGTTCAACTCAGCCATTCGACCAAACATGCTGAATTAATCTAAGCCCATTTGCCAAACTTTCAGCCATATATCTCTGAAGATTTCCTTTTTGCACACTCATCCAGACACCTATTAAGTATTCCAATTGTAGCAATCTCTATCATTTCCTTCATTAATTCATTCCATGCTCAGACTGCGTTTTGAGTGAAAATGTTGCCCATTTTCAACGTTTCCATCTCAGACTTCAAGCCATGTTGTATAGTTTTGAACTCACCGACCCTGGCGAAAGGTTATGGATTTTTCGGTCTATCCATGCTCGTCATAATTTTATAATATTCGATAAGGTTGCCCCTAACCTTTGATGCTGGAGAGTAAAACGCAACAGAATCTATCTATAAAGCTCAATAACACCATTCTTGGCGACGTTGTTATCAATGATTTCTGGTATCCAGATATCACGGTGTCTCAGTGGTTATCATTGCTGTATCACAATGCCAGTGACCAGTGTTTGATTACAGCGTCGGGCGACTGTTCATGTGGTCTCTCTCTCTGTCCATTAAGTTCATTCTGGATGTCTTTTAGAGTTTATCTTAGCTGCCCTTCGTGCCGCAGTGATGATCTCCAAACTCATTAGGATCTAACTGAGTGGCAAGTCTGTCCAGAAATGGTAAATGCTGTCCTCAATCTGTGAACGGTCGTTCACATCAATTCCTGATGGATGACCCCAGCTGTGTCAACTTACTTAATATTAAACCTCCCACTATCAGTGTTGACCTCCCTAAAATCACGTGTTGCGAGGTGCAACAACAGAGCATATGTTATCGCCAAACAAGTTCTGCAGAGTCACAGTGAGATCAATGAAACAAAGGAGCCCTGTTCAGCGGGATAGGAGACTCTCCGTAGTTAATCCTCTCTCAATTTCTGAGTCCTCAACTTGTTTTTTAATGCCAGTTCACAGTGAGCAGTCAATGTTACATCACCATCGAAATTAACTACCATGATAAGAAATGTTCAGCTTCCACCCACCCACCGACCTCCCCACACGTCCCCACAACCCAACCCCTGCCCACCCCCAACCCACCGAAAAGCCAGCCGTTCCGGATTGACGTCCCACCTGTGGCTTTTGAATTCCAGGAACAGTATCAGGAATTAACTCATGGGTGAGTGTAATGCCAACATCTGTCTGCATCAGTGTTGCTAAGATGAAGATGGTCAGGAGCGTTGCCAGATGGAACGATCACCAACAACCTGTCCAGAGCTTCCCCAGCTTCTGGTGAAGAATGCACATGAATGTCTTTACGTTCTAAGAGGGCGATGGAAATTCCTTATGTACAACAAGAAGATTAGTTTTTATTTCTTGATGCACTATACAATGTATCCTGTCTGTGTGTATAAATACCATAGATTCATGAACATGCCCAGTGCATCAACAGATAAGTCTACAATCCATTGACTTGATCTATGCTTCCCGCTGCCTGGGAAAGTAGCCGACAGAATCAATAATCCCACACCTCACCAGGATTATACTATCTTTCATCCTCTTCTGACGAGCAGAAGATTTAAATTTTTTAAATTCACATATCAACAGATTCAAGATCTGATCACAGCCTTTGAAACAAACCTGCGAAATTCTATGGATTCGTTTCTCTCTGCTGCGTGTTTGAAGCTGTAACAATGTATTTCTGCACTCTGTTCTTTTACGATAATGTACTTTTATGGTAAGACTTGCCAAGATAGCAAGTCTTTTTCATTTTATATCAGTACATGTGACGATACCGTTTAATCCACCGTTCATCCGTGCTCAGTGCGTATCATGATGCTCTGAATTTCTAAAGGATTTACTCTTACCTCTTTGGAACAGATTCTAACATGTCACCAGTGGTAGACGTTAAGCTAACTTTAGTTGTGTTATACTTGTCTCCAAATCACTTTGGACAAGGTTGCTTGCAGTTATCCAATTTTAAGGATGAACTGATGATAAAGCCAAAGAGACCATACGACATAGGAGCACAAATTCAGGCCGTTCAATCCTGGCTGGTACGTTTCTCAAAAATCATCCCTCACTATCTCGTGGTAACCTTAGGTTCCCTTCATAATGAGGAGCCTATCCCTCTCAGTCCAAAATGAATTTAATTACTTCATCTACATAACCTTCTGTTGCAATGAATTCCAACGATTGGCCACTCTCTTGCTGAAGATTGCATTTACTTATCTCTGTTGTTGAAGTTCGGAAAGAGGCTTGAGGGGCTGAATTGCCTGAATCTGTAGCATTCTAGCAAGAGTATACAGGTTAAACGCAGGAAAGGATGTTTGCGATGACCAGAGGAGTTCAAAACCAAGGGCGTCTCAGTCTAAGGCATTCAGCACAGGACATTCAGGAGGTAGGGGAACTTTCCGGACTCAGAGAGCGCGGAAACTGTCGAATTGCCTGCCACTTAAAGCAGTCAAGGCAAAAAAATTGAACATTGTTTTTTGACGTAATAAGGTATGGCTCCTGGAGCGAAATGGATCAAAGTGTATGGTGAGAAAACAGTAACAGGGGATAGTGTTGGATGATCACCAAACGTCACATTTAATATTATAGCAGGCTCGAATGCTTGAATGATCTATCCCTGCTCACTTTTGCAACAAAAACTTCCAGTTCGGCGAACAGAACCACAACATATAAATAAAATCTTTCACAGTATATGTGCATCGCTGTCTGAGTGCATCATTTTATATTTGCTACCGGAGTAAAGAAAAACATTCTGTGTGTCTCGTTTGTATATCAGTAATGAGGGGGTTCACACTTGCACGATTGTCAACAAGACACGTAGGAGCGAGAATACAAATAAAGGGATACAGTTCTGAAGCTTTATGAGGCTCTGGTCTGACCGCCAGCAGACCCCCTTTCCCACTTGAGGTGGAGCCATTAATTTTCAGACGTTTCAAGTGGCTCATCTAAGTACACTTTCAGGTAGTGAATCTTCCCTTCTCGATTATCAACTCTGGTATGGCATTGCAGACTCACCCCCAGCCGGTGTGTGAAAACATTTTTTGAACTCCCCTCTGAACCCCTGCCTTTCCCTTTGAAAAGGTGGTTTCTTGCTATTAAACGTTTGGATAAGGAGACCAGCTGTTTTCTCGTCTTGTCCATGCCGCTCATGTATATTGCTCTTGCCCTCACTCGATCTTCTCCACTTCTCATAAAACAAACCGAGCTTCTCCAGCACTCTGCATTGCAGAACGTGATCACACTGGATAATTTTCTCCACTGAATCCTCTCTTTGGAGAACTCATATCCTGCTCGTATTAAGTGGAAAAGAACAATTCTAAATCCCAAGATGGCACTTGAATCCAGAGTGGCTTGGTTGGTGGGGGAGGGGAGTATTGTAGATAGACTTTTAACACTTCTTTTCAGGGTAGTTGAGTTCAACGTACTGAGCCATTCCATTGCACATTGATGCGAATTTACCTGTTCTCTGTTTGTGAACTGTCACTTTAACAAGTCGAGAACTCGCAGAGAAGTGCGGATGGTGCGGCTCCTTGCCGAGAATTTCAGAGGTTATTCACGCCAGAGTCTCTGAATCGCTGAATGTAACTCTTGTTTTTCATCGATCTCACTGGGATATCGCGGAAGTATGTAGGTCCGAATGAAAGCTGCACTCTTGCTCCTCGGAACGTGGCATTTTGCGGAGGCAAAAACTGATAGCAGATGGCTGAATGGTAAATAAATATCCACAGGTGGATGCATCCATCAGTTACTGATGTGAAGGATTCTTGACAAAGTGAAGTTCAGCATTCACCATTTCCAGTCAGGCCTGCTGCTGATTTCGATCCTGCTGGACTTGGAGATACACACTGCATCGCAGAGTAGAACTACAGAGAAAAGTTACGACATCCAGAAGAAGGGGTAAAAGACAGAGTGAGAGTGCGAAATAAAGGAAGACTGAGTAATGATGGAGTAAGATAGTAGGATAATGGAGAACGAGAAAGGAAGAGGAGAGATGGGAAGCGAAAAGAAATACAATAAATAAAAGTATTTCAGAAAAAAATGGAGATGGAGACATGAATGAAGGACAAAGAGACAGACAGTTAAGGTGTTAGAGAGAGAGAGTAATGAGGAAGGCAGAATGAAGATAACAGGGGTTCGAAAATAGAGAAGGGAGAATAATGAAGAGTTGAGAGAAAAACGTGATAGTCGTTGCAGTATAATGCACAACAGAGAGATAATTGTGCTTGACAAAGAGAGTAACGAGGTATGGAGAAAGAAGGCGAAGAGTTTTGAGAGATTAAAAAAGCAGGCAGAGTGAAGAATAAGAGAAAGGGAGACCTACATGGACACATAATTGAAAAAATGATACTGAGTAATGATTGTGAGAGCGTTTGAATAAAAATTTCAGTCAAAGACTAAAACAGGTATTGAATGATGACGGCGAGGGAATAAAAATAGCTGCGGTCGGGATAGTAATTGAGACTGAGTGATAGGTGAGGGTGGAGAGAGAGAGATAAAAATTAAATGTGAACAGAAAATAAACATCACAGATTGAGAGAGAGAATCTTATGTGATCTGCTTGTTGATTGTACATTCCTCTGCCATTGTCAGGGGCTTTGCTTCTTACAGTCATGTCTAAATGCTTCCATAGAGTTAGCAGTTTCACATTCAGTTCTCGATATTCGAGCAAGACAGAGTCGGGGAGGTCAGAAGGACATCCAAAGTACAGGTCCGTCTGAAACCACAGCACCATTTTATTCACTCACCCTTCATTAATTTTCATTCGCAGGATATTGGTCTGCGATATTGATCGTTCCGCTATTTATTGCCAATTCCCAATTGTACCCCTTGAGGAGAGTGGGGCTGAACTCCTTCACGAACTGCCTCACTCCATGTACCGCAGACAGAGCAGCAACAAAATGGCAGGGAGGCAGCTACGGCATTTTGTCCGAGTGACAGCGAATGAACAATCGATATATTTCACTCACACTTCACCCGATTCATTCATGAGATTTGGAAGGCGTTGTCAGACAGCAGTTATTGCTCTCCGTAGTTGGCCCTGAAATAAAGTGGCAGTGAGCGGCTTTCTTGAAATAATGCAGTCAATGTGCTCAGGGTAGACCCGTAATTCATTCAGGGAAGGTCTTCCACAATTTAGATTGAGCGGCACAGAATAAATGGTGATATATTTCAAGTCATTATGGTGAGTGGCTTGGTGGGGAAAGTGCAGGGGTTAGTCCTCAAATCCATCTGCTGCCCGTCTGCTTCACGATGGAAATCAACCTGAGTTTCGAAGGTGCTAACTAAGGACTTCTGGTAAATTTTTACAGTGCGCCTTGTAGATGGTACACAATGATGCTAAGCCTTGGTGGCCGAGAGAGTGAATGTGTATCAATCTTTTGCGAATCAAGTGGGCTTTATTGTCATGGATCCAGTCGACATTCTTACTGTAATTGCAGCTGCAAAAATCAAGACAGGTGGGTTTAACACTATTCACTTGTGAATTGTCGATGATGAACCAATCTTGTGGGGAGTGCAGGTGGAGATGAGGAGCTGGAGGATAAGGAGCTTAGAAAGGTACAGCAGAATTCCTAGATTCTGAATCTCTCTTCAGCCAGTATATTGAGATAGCTGCTCCAATTTGGTTTCTGGCTCAATTTGAAGGAGCTGAATGTAACTAGTTGACAGCTGGTGGGCAGAGGGAGGGGGCGTGCGAGGTGTCCAAAAATGATGACTCGATTGAACGTCAAGGGGCAACGTTTAGATTATCTTGCATTGTTAACCTTTAGGATGTTGAAGGTTGGCAGGGAGTAATTCAGTTCGATAGCACCATTGAAGTTCAAGCGGCGACACTTACTGAAGCAGTGGGAAAGAGGCCAACTCGGAAGATTATGAGCGGGCATAAGTGGTGAAGGCATGAAAGGATAAGCTGAAAGGTAATTGGATTGATGAAAACCTCTGTATGAATAAGTGAGGGTGGGGGAATTGAGCCGATGAACAGTGTCAGCAGTGTGTCAGTATCACCTCCTACTTTTGATACCAAGTAAAGTCAATAAAGCTACATGTTTCCACTTTATTTCGAATCTGCAAAGCATTTGTGCACGACCTGGAAATGTCCGTGACTGTGTGTGTGTGTGTGTGTGTGTGTGTGTGTGTGTTTGTTGTGTGTGTGTATGTTTGTGATTCCTGAGGTGTTATCTGTTTTATGTAAATATTGATATGTATGCCTATCTGTCCCTGTGCGCATGTGTTGTGTAAGTTTGCGTATGTGGCTGTTTCTGTGAACATTCCATTTCACGTGCATGTCTGGGGCGTGTGGTGTGTTTTCTTGTGTGCGTGTTTCAGCCTCTGTGTTTATTTTTTCTGTGTGCATTTATGATTCTATGCATGTGTCTGTCTGTGTTTTGTGTGCCTCTATGTCTGTGATGCTGTCTCTGTGTGTTAGTGCATTCCTGTGTGTATCGATGGTTTTGTGTTATTGTGCACCTTTATTCAATGGGGTTTCTGTAATTGAGTCATCGAGGCTTAAAGAATCGAGACATGCCCTTTGATCCAAACTGTTCTATGCCGAACAATATGTCCATCCACGCTAACCCGAGTTCCTTTAAACATGGCCCATGTTCTCCCAACTCTTTTCCATCCATGTATTTGTCCAAATGACTTTTAAATGTTGTTAATGGAGCCGCCCCAATCTCGTCCACTGGCAGCTCATTCCATATGCAACCAATTCTATGTGTAAGAACAGTTTACCTCAGTTTCCATTTTATTACTTCCCTTCTAACATTAAATTTGAGTCTTCATTTCCTCGATTCTCAAACACTGAGAAAAGAACTGTTTGCATTCACGCTATCCATGCCTCACTTGACCTATTAGATACCCACTCAGTCTCCTAAACGCGAATGAAAAAAGCCCACCTCTTTCAACCTCTCCCTATAACACAGACCATTGAGACCTGGCAGCATCCTTGTAAAATGTTGATGCAGTCTTTCCAGAATAATACTAGCCTTCCTGCAACAAGGTAACCAAAACCGAACACAATACTCCAAGTATGTGTTCACCAATGTTCTGAACAACATAACTTCCTAACTTCAATAATCAATGCCCTGACTGATGAAGGCGAGTATTCCAAAAGCCCTCCTCACTGCTCTGGCTACCTGTGACTCCACTTTCAGAGAACTGAGCACCTGAAATCCAAAGTTCCTCTGTGGCAATCCGCTCCTTAAGGCCCGACCATTCACCATGAAACACAGTCCTTGATTTGACTTTCCAAAATGCAAGACCACATACTTAAATATCATTTGCCATTTTTCGGCCCACTTCCCAAGATAACAAGGTCCTGCTTCCATTTCTGACATTCTTCCTCTCCTTCCACCATACATCTTTTTTTTTATTTAATGCTGTAGAACTTTGGACATGAAACAGTACAGGCCTTCCGGCTGTCAATGTTATGCCGACCTGTGAAACCCATCTGAAGCCCATCTAAACTCCACCATTCCATTTTCGTCCATCTGAAAACGCAATGACAATTTAAAATCCCTTAAAGTTGGCGAGTCCACGACTGTTGCAGGCAGTGCAATCCACGTCCCTACTACTATCGGAGGAAAGAAACTACTCGGACATCTGTTGTATATCTGTCAAACTTCAATTTAAAGCAATGCCCCCTCGTGCTAGACAACACCATCTGAGAAACAAAAGAAAACACTCGCCGTCCACCGGGTCCAACCCTCTGATCATCTTGTTAGTCTGTACCAAATCCCCTCAATTTTTCTCATCAACGAAAACAGCATTCGGTCCCTCAGACTTTCCTCATAAGACATTCCCTCCATACCAGGCAGCATCCTCGGAAATCTCCTCTGAAACCCTTCCCAAGCTTCTACATCTTTCCAATAATTCAGTGACCTGAACTATACATAATAACACAAGTGCGGCTGCAAAAGGGTTTTGTACCGCTGCAGCACGACCTGGTTCTGAAACTCAATCTCTCTACAAATTAAAGCCACCATCTACATGTCTTCTAAACAACTGCATCAGTGTGTGTGTCGACTTTCTCAGATCTATGTACATTTGTTATTTTTCTCAGAGAGTTGGAATGTAAAAGGAGAGATGTGCTCCTGAGGCTTTATAAAGGTCTGGTTAGGACGCATTTAGAATATTATGTCGAGTTTTGGGCCCCACACCTTAGGAAGGGCGTACTTGCACTGGAGAATTTCCCGCGGGGTTTCACACGGATGATCCCTGGAATGTTAGGCCTCACATATGATGAACGGCTGAGGATCCTGAGATCGTTTTCATCAGAGTTTAGAAGGATGAGGGGAGATCTAATAGAAACGAATTCCCAGCGTTCGCACTTTCTAAGCCTTGCAACATCACGAACATTGACACCTGGGAGGCAGAAACCAATCGGGTGTTACTTTCTTTCCCGCACAACCTCCTATCTCTTCTCCTTACTATGGACTCAACAATGACAAAATCTCTGCTCCTCTTCCCCTTCCCCACTGAGCAGCAGGGATAGCCACTACACCAGCGACCTCTTCCCCATTACTTACGCCTGATTAGTCTTTCGCCCAACAATATCTAAAATGGCATACTTGTTGTGGAGAATCACCACAGAAGATCCCTGCACTGCCGAATCGTCACTGCCTTATTCCTGACGTTAATCTATCTACCATCTTCGCGTTGCTGTGGAGTCACTAACTCCCTGTAACTCCTCACAATAACTGCCTCCGCCTTCTGTATGACCCGACGTTCATCCAGCTCCACCTGCTGTTGCCTAACTTGGTTCTCGAGGCACTGGAGTTGGGTGCACTTCTCACACATGAAGTCAGCAATGAGCGTGAGGTGACTTACCAAACGTGCAGGAATCCTTTGAACCATTCCTTAATGTTTAAAAATAATAATTTTCCCCATTTCAATACACAGCGTAAAACAAAAGAAATATTTATTGTACATTACACTATATTCCAATAGACTATATTCGGTTCAGCCAGCTAAAAAGAATAACTCATACACTCTGTAATTTTCTGAGTTTAGATTGACTAGCTCATTTCAGTTTAACAAAAAAAGACATCTGGATTCCTATGGATAATTGAAGTCATCTGCTCAGTGACTGTACATGGAATTAACAATCCTGTTAACGGAACCCAGGTGTTGACGATGAATTAATGTCGACTCCACAATTAATGAGTGAAGTCTCTCAGGGACTTCTGTTTTTGCTGCATAAAAGGACTCCTGGCTTAACTGCACAGAATAATCCTCCGACACTGGCAGAAAATGTGTCATGGATTTCAATGATTTCTATCCATACATTCTTGAAGTATCGTCCGTCGCATTTTCATGGATTAATGGGGCCTACTACATCAAAAGTAAAATTCAGGATTTTGAGAGGATATACTACCCAATACTTGCTGCTGTCAGTGTCCCCCGTAAGTACTAAACGTCCTTATCCATTTTCTAAACCGTGTTGTACTCTTCACTTATTGTCCTGAACTGTTTCGTGATACACGTTTGCTCGTAGATGGATTGTTGATTCCTCCTTACTCCTCTTGGTTTATATGGTGAAGTGTAAATTTATGTTAGACCAGACTACATTACACTGTCTACATAGTCATTACCGGAGACGAGTTCGATTGATTCTCTGCTTCTTATCCTCGTGGCTATGGATCTAATTATCTATGAGCAAACGAGCAAATATGGAAGGATCACCTGAAATCCTCTGCAGTAGTTGGCTATATTTGTTTGATAGACCGTGAATGCTTGGATCAGAATTCTGCGTCAGTCGATTCAATGTATTTAATATAAGATGACAGCATATCAAAACAGACACATGGACACTCTCTCTCACAGACACTCGATCTTGTAAAACTGCATACACTCACTGTCACTCACGTAAAACCTTTCAGATTCTTTCCCAAATACACAGAGAAATTCTCTCCCTCCTTTTCGAACTCTCTCTCTCTCTCTCTCTCTCTCACTCTCACACACACACACACACACAGACACATACACACACATCCACAATCAATGGAAAACACTCATTAATTCAGACAATCTCACGCACAGACACTGTCAGAATGTACCCCGTGTCGTAATATATGGTGCTGGAAAATACAGATGTTCTGGCTTCATGCGAAGTGGAGGAGAGTTGAAGTTTTGAGCATCAGCCATTCATCACGAATGATGGTGTGGCCCAAGGGGCTGAGAGGCAAATGGGTGATGCTGGGGAAGGTAACTGAGAATGTCATTCTTAGATGAAGGTGCGTGATGATGGAGATTGTTTGGAAAGGATGTTGGAGCAAATTGGTTGGAAGAAAAATGGAGAGTTAGGACAGTTCAATAGGGCGGAGCTGAGTTGGAAGGTAGGCTCTGGAATAGGGTGGCGAGTGGGATGGATGGAAATTGAAGAAATCTAAATCGATCCCGTGTGTTTGGAGGGTACCATGGGCGTACGTTGAGGCATTCTTTCTCCAGACAATGGGTGCCTAGAGTCTGCCGCTGGAGGTGCAGGACTTGCATGTTTTTTTTCCGGTTGGGAGGGGGAGATAGATTGTTCTGCAACAGGGAGATGGGATTATTTATTCCATGTTTCCTAGAGATATTCTCAGCAACGTTCCGAAAGTAGCCATCCTGTCGCCTTAATGTCAAGTATGCTACACCAAAACTAACGGAGACAACAGATGATGTGTGTGGAAGCAAAGCTAAATCTCTTTGCAAATGCGAAAGGATCAGTTAGGACCATGGACGGTTGTGAGATTGAAGGTGTAATCACAAGTTTTCCTCTTTCTGTGGTGTCACGGAAAGGTGCCAGGTGGGTACGCTGCGGTGGTGGATGCTGTGGCCCTCACAATGGAGTCTTTGTGGTGATTATCTCTGTGGAATGCAGGTAGCAGTGGAAAGTGAAATGCATTCCAGGTGGCAGACATGGCTGAAGATGTTTTGTTGAATATGGAGATTGGTGCGATGCAAGTTGAGGATCGGGGAGTTCTTTCCGTGATCCGATTGAAGAGGTACGATTCATGGGCAGAGGTGAGCGAAATGGAAAAGGTGGACTGGCGATCGTCGTCGACCAGCGGGAGGGAATTTCCAGTCATTGAAGAATTTCCCATCCGAGAAGTTCTTTGTTGGAATTGGTCCTCCTGGGACAAGATGCGGTGGATAAATTGGAAGGAAAGGATAGCGTTTTTACAAATGCCAAGGTGGATCATGATGTCGTCCAGGTAGCTGTGGGAGGCAGTGAGCTTGACGTCGATGTCTGTTTTGTGTCTGTCAACGGGAATGAAGACAGAGAGGTCCAGGAATGGGAGAGAGGTCCCCGAGACGGTGCATGTTAATTTGAGGTCAGGGTACAAGGTACTGGTGAAGTTGCTTAACTGTTCATGCAGCTCACAGGAGCATGAGCTGGCGCCGATCGAGTCATTGATGAAGCGCAGTAAATGGAGGGGATTGGTGCCAGTTTAGCTGCGGAGGATGGACTGTTCTATGTCCCAGAGAATGTGGCATGAACTGCTGGGGCCGATGGGTATGCCCATGGTTACACCTTTTCCCTCGAGGAAGTGGGAGAATTTAAAGGAGATTTTATTTTAGGGTGAGGTCCAATTGAACCAATCAGACGAACGTTTCAGTGGAAATATGCGATTTGGCTGATCGTTGGACGACGAAATAGAGGGCTTGGAGGCCTTCGTCTTGAGAGAAGAATGTCTGAAGATGAAGTTTGCGAGCCAGAGAACGGAGGTCATGTAGCATGGCATCCCGAACATACATAGGCAGATCCTAGATCAAGCTGGTCAGAATGATGCGAAGGTATGCTGGGGTGTGTTCTTTGGGGAAGGAGCTGGGTGAGACGTTAGGTCATCCAGGGCAGTCAGGTTTGTGAATTTTGGGTGAGAGATAGAACCGAGCAGTGCGTTGTCCCTGGACTATGAGTTTTAAGGCTGATACATGATAGGTTGTTGTTGGCAGCTGATCTCGTGACTGAGTGGGCAGTCGGAAAAGGTGGCCGTGAGTTTCAGCTACGTGGAGATTGTTGCGCAAATTTATCATTGTGCCCGCTTTGGCTGCAGGTTTGATTGGTGCACAAAGGCACTGGTACAGTTCTCAGCTGTGCCTGCCTCCTCCTCAAGTACTGGCAACAGTGAGTTTTCCGCAGCTGCATCGGCACCATTCCCAGCCATTTCTTCCGTATCAACGCCACATCGCCCTCCCATCAGGAGTTTGAAATGTTCATGAATTTTATTAAAATTTTATTCGCTCATCACAAATTCAACTGGACCATATCTGCCACATCGCTCTCTTTCCTGTACCTCTTCATCTTCGTTTCCGTTGACAGACTCAACACAAAGCAATTTCCCCCCACCATTTGTCGAAGTCTCCGTCCAATACATCTCTTTCTATATTGCGCATCTGTCCTTGAACCACACCCACCCAATCACAGCAAGCACAGAGCCCCCCGGTCCTCACCGTCTGCCCCAACATCCAGCAAATACAACGCGTCATCCTCGACCATTTCGACTACCTTCAACAGACCACATGACCATAAATATATTTCTCGCACCACCCGGAACTGCGCTCCACAGGGGCCAATCACTCCGGGACTCCTTCGTTAGGTCCAAGAACCCCACCAACCGACCATCCTCTCCCAGCATCTTCCCATTGCCACCTGACGAAGTCCAGTTCCTCCGCCTACACTTCCATACTCACCCCAGCCCAAGGCCCCGAAGGATCCTTCCACAACCGACAGAGATTTGACTTGACTTCCACACACATCATATACTATATCCATTGCTGTCGATGTGCTCTCCTCCAACTGAAGCAGTCAGAACTCTTCCTTGCAGAACTTTTCAGAGCTCATCTCTGAGACACATGCACTAAAAACCCTGTTGCCTTGTAGCCAAACACTTTAAATCCCATTCCCACTCCGCCGAGGGCATGCACATCCTGGGCCTCCTCCACACCAAACATCAAGCCACGCAACGCACGGACGAATACTGCCGCATCATCCACCTTTGTTCCCTGCAACCATACGGGATCAATGTATATTTACTCGTTTCATTAATCGCCATCATCCCTCTTTCCACCTTATTCCAGAGCCAACATTCTGACTCAGCAGCAACCTCTGAACTGTCCAAACCGTCCATCTTCCTTCTACCAATTCCTTTCAACCTCCTTTCTGACATACCACCATAATACATCATCTCCATCTACCTATCGCATTCTCCGCTACCTTCCGCACAGTCCACTCAGTCCCATTGATCCCTCAGCCCATTGGGCTATTCCGTCGTTACTGATGAAGAGGTTATGCTCGAAATGTCGACTCTCCTACTCTTCGGATGCTTCCCGACCATTTGTGCTTTTCTAACACCACACGTTGCATCACTTTCTCCTGCAAATATGTATACAATAATTTGCTATTTCAGAGTAGAGAATGCGAATTTGGAAGGTACTCTTTGAGGATTATGCCTTTTGAATGTGAAACACAGTCATGTTTGCGCACCACTTATGGATGAAGTGAACACTGAATATTGCAGTTACTTCCCTCATCAATCGTTAAGTGTTATATCGTAGTTTCCTTTTCCACAGTTAATACAGTGACGATTGTGATCCTTTTCCGTGGGAAGTGTGGACTCTCCAGATGTGTCACTCGCTATCTGATGGCCATGGCAATCGCAGATTTACTAGTGGTCATCCTTGACCTGATATTGAGACATATTCCAACTGTCTATCCAGAAGTCTTCACTTTCCTGGGGAATATACATGCATGCAACATTCATGCTGTCCTGCTTTATGCAGCATCCGATTGCTCAGTCTGGTTCACAGTCACATTCACCTTCGACCGCTTGGTAGCCATTCGTTGTCACAAGTTCAAAACGAAATATTGCAATGAGAAAAAAGCGGCGGTGGTTCTCGGAACAGTGACTGCACTGAGCTGTTTGAATAATATCAGCTGGTATTTTATGTATAACGGTAATTATGGTTTATCTAATCATCCTATGTTTTGTGGTATAGAATTGAGTGACGACAACTTAGAGTTGTGGGCCATACTTGAAATTGTTCACTACATTCTCTCACCCTGTCTCCCATTCGTTCTGATTCTGCAGCTCAACATTTTCATCGTCAGACATATTGTAGTGACCAGCAGAGCCCGCAGGAGACTCCTGACTCACAACAATGGGGAGTGTCCCAGAGACACGGAGATGGAGAACCGAAGAAAATCAATTGTTCTTCTGTTTCTGATTTCAGGCAACTTCATCCTGCTGTGGGCAGTGTTTGCTGTGAATGCAATGCTTGAACGAATGGATAATCTGGGCTACTTGATTTATGTGCCATTGTATGTCCAAGAATTAGGATTTATTCTACAGCTCCTGAGTTGCTGCACAAATACTGGAATCTACGTCGTGACACAGAGTAGGTTCAGAGGACAATTCAAAACTTTGTTGTTATATCCCTTCACTATGATCACTCATTTAATCAAAAGGCAACATTAACGCCTGCTCCTGGATACCATGCTATGCCCTGACTCCCAACGATGATTTAGATTAATTGATACATGGTATTCCAAATCTGGTCGGACTGGAGCCTTACACACCATTAGCAGTGTATCCAAGGATTTTCATTCTAGCACACTCAAAATGAATGTTGACATTTCATTTGTCTTCCTTCCCTCCAAGTGAAATTGCAAACTAACCTGAAGTAAATCCCGAACCAAGACTCACAAGTGTATCAGCGTGTCAAAACTCCGAAATTGTGCATAATTTAGAAAATAGTCTATGCTCCTATTCCTCCAATCAAATTGCACCTCATCCTATTTTTCCACATTGTGTTCCATTTTAACATTGCAGTCGGCTGTCTTCTTTGGAAAGCTTGGACAGTAATTTGATTATTAAATGTTGATAGACACCACGTTTAAATGTAGATATGGATAAATTATGTTGTTTTTTTAAGACAATGGTTGGACATAACGATGAATAATATTGTCTGCAGCCACTACCTCTCTGATCAACTCACCCTCCTATCGAGCCCTTCCAAATTTAGAATATAGTTTGCGCATGTAAACATCCTATGACCATTCGGAACCTGAATTTGTCTGTCCTTGTGCTCGATTAGTCACTTCATTGCCCACTCTCTTCGTCTTCCCTCGTACATTAGCAACCTCCCCACCTCGTTAACACTCCTGCCAGTCCGCAATGATGCATGATTGACCCCTTAGAACTTTTCTAAAATGTCGTTCCCCTCAGTCTGTACACTAGTAATCTCCTCCTGTCTCAAAATTAGACATAGAAATTTCGGATCGTCAAGTTAAATGAAACTTTTGTCATCAGTGATGACAAGCTGATTTGGGGCAGATCTTCGCAGGTAAAGGGGTTGCTGGAAAATGGGAAGCCTTCAAAAATTAGATAACGAGAATCGAGAGAAAGTATACTTCTATTAGGTTGAAAGGAAAGGCTGGTAGAGATTGGGAATGCAGTATGACGAGAGACATTGAGGGTTGGGTTCGGAAAAAAAATAGGAAGCATATGTAAGGTTAAAAACAGTTTAGAACGAGTAAATCGTTAGAAGAGTATGAAGGCATAAGGAGTATACTGAAGAGGGATATCAGGACGGCCAAAAGGAGACATGAGATCGCTTTGGCAAATAGAAATAAGGCGAATCGAAAGTGTTTTACAGATATGTTAAGGACAAAAGGGTAACTTGGGAGAAAATAGGGCGTTTCAAAGATCACGGGGGAGATACTAAACACATATTTTGCATCAGTGTTTACTGTAGAAAAGTATGTAGAAGCTATAGACTGCAGAGAAATAGATGGTGACACCGTGCAAAATGTCGAGTTTACAGACGAAGAAGTGCTGGGTGTCTTGAAACGCATAAAGGTGGATAGTTCCCCAGGACTTGATCAGGTGTACCCTAGAACTCTGTGGCAAGTTAGAAAAGTTATTGCTGGGCCTTTGCTGAGATATTTGTATCATCGATAGTCACAATCAGGTGCCAGAAGACTGGAGGTTTGCTAACCTGTTGCTACTGTTTAAGAAGGGTGGTAAGGATAAGCCAGGGGAATAGAGACGCCGGTGATGGGCAGGTTGTTGGAGGGAATGCTAAGGGACAGGATGTTCGTGTATTTGGCAAGGTAACGACTGCTTAGGGAGAGTCAACGTGGCTTGTGTGCGGGAAATCATGTCTCACAAACTTGATTGAGTTTTTCTTGTAGACGTCACAAAGAGGAATGATGAGGGCAGAGCGGTAGACGTGATCTATATGGATTTCAGTGAGGCGTTCGACAAGGTTCCCCATGGGAGACTGTTTAGCTAGGTTAGATCTGACGGACTACAGCAAGAGCTACCCATTTTGATACAGTACTGGCTTAAACGAAGAGGTACAGTGGTGGTGGAGGGCCGTTTATCGAGACTGGATACCTGTGACCAGCGGAGTACTTTTTTTTGACAATTACATAAATGATTTGGATGCGGTCGTAAGAGGTACAGTTAGTAAGCTTGCGGATGATACCAAAATTGGAGGTGTAATGGACAGCCAAGATAGTTACCTCAGATTACAACAGCTGGCCAATAGGCAGAGAATTGTCAGATGGAGTTTAATTCAGATAAATGCTGCATTTTGGGATAAAAAATCTTTGCAGGGTTTATGCAATTAATAGTAAGGCCCTAGGGAGTGTTGCTGTACAACGAGATTTGGAATGCAGGTTCGTAGCTTCTGGAAGGTGGAGTCGCAGGTAGATAGGATAGTGAAGAAGGCTTTTAGTATACTTTCGTTTACAGGTCACAGTATTGAATACATGCGTTAGGATGTCATGTTGGGGCTGTATAGGACGTTGGTTAGCCAACTGTCGGAACATTGCGTACAATTTTGGTCTCCTTACTATTGGAATTATGTTGTGAAAAGATTGACAAGGATTTTGCCAGGATTGGAGGATTTGAGCTAATGGGGGAAGCTGAATAGGCTGGGGATGTTTTCCCTGAAGCGTCGGAGGCTGAGGGGTGACCTTACACAGGTTCACAAAATTATTAGGGGCATGGATAGAATAAATAAGCAAATTATTTTCCCTCGGGAGTTAAGTAGTCCAGAACGAGAGTGCCTAGGTTGAGGGTGAGAGGAGAAAGATATAGAAGAGACCTACGGGGCGACGTTTTCACACAGAATGTAGTACTTCTATGGAATGATATGCCAGATGAAGAGGTGGAGGCTGGCAGAATTGAAACATTTAAGAGGCATTTGGATGTTGTTATCAATAGGAGGGGCTTGGAGGGATATGCGCCGATTGCTGGCAGGTGGAACAATATTGGGTAGGAATAGTTGGTCTGCCTGGAAGGGTTAGACCGAAGGATTTGTTTCCATTCTGTATATCTCTATGACTCTATATTCCTATACATAAAACATTTCTGCAGCATTTTGGCCAAAATTAATACTTTATCGGCAAATTTCCTTAGCTCATACCCCTTAAAACCGAGCGTGATACAAAAGTCCTTCATGCAGATTTGAAATGGGTAATTGAGGCAGCAACCTCTACCATTTGTGCCAGAGTGTTCCAAACATATTGCACCCCTTGCGAGTAGCAGCTCTTCCGAACATTTCGCCTGAACAGTCTCCTCATAAATCATAGATCATGCCCTCAGTTCTAGAGCCCCCAATGTGTGTATATGCCATCTCTTTAAATATTCTATTTGATTGATGATTTCGATCAGATGACACCACAGCTTTCGAAGTTCTCCACAAAGCAGAACATATTTTCTGTAATCTTCTCAATAACGTCAGTCCTGAAGTCCAAGAAATAGTGTCGTTAAGTTATACTACATAATTCCCAAAGCTCTGGATGCTTCTAGCGTTAAAAAAAATGATTCAGTTCTGCCCTTGCAATGTTCAGGTTGACAAGGGTATGCACTTTTGAACAGTTCATTGGGTGTTGTTGACATACACAAAAGAGAACATCGCACTTAGTCCAAGTCAATATATGCTTCCCAAGGTGTGCTGATTCCATCTGACCACAGTACTCCAAGTGGAAATTAATCCGAGTTACGTTTTAGCAAAAAAAAGGAGACTTCCAAGCTGATGACGCAAATACAGTCAAATAGATAAAACATGTTTGTATTCCAAAAAGTGACCGTCGGCATATCATGTCCGGGTGTCAAATGTCAAAAATTCCATTTCATGTGAATTGACATCAGTTTTGGAACCAGGGGAGATCTGTACTGATGGAACAGTCTACATCTGAACCGATCTGGAACCCGTTCACACGGAAGTATAAATAGGGTGCTCACATGAACTTTAAAATAGGGACTTGGGGAGGGGCGAGGGAAAGGAAAACGATAGGAAGTATGAGAGTAAAAAAAAGGCAGCCGATTTGCATGTTTGCAGGAGGGTTCAAGTACAATACAGAAAGAAGTAAAAAGGGATGGATAACTCAGGAAATATTATGAAATATGTTGGAAATCATGAGGGTATGAATACTACCATTAGGCACTTTATCTGATTTGGTAATAAGATTAATGCGTTAACAGCACAATTCATCGCGAATGAAAATAATTTAGTTGCCATTACAGAGACAAGGTTTCAGAATGGTCACGATGGAAAGTTGCATCTCCAGGCGTTCAGAGTATTCGGAAGGACACACAGGAAGGTTAGGGAAGTGGTATAGCTCTGATATTCGAGAATGGCATCATAATAAGTTGGAATCCATTTGGGTGGAAATTAAAAATTCAAAGACATAAAATTTCACTTTTCCGCATTGTTAAAAGGACACCAAATAATGACATCACATTGGCGTGGCAATAAATAAATAAATAAAACCTGTAAAAATTACATGGCAACTATCAGGGGGATTTAAATCTCGGATTGACTGTTCGAAACGGCGCTGTCCGGGCAGCCTTGTGGACGGGTTTGTTGTTTGCATCCATAAGAGTACACTTGAACAGAATGCAATGGAACTGAAGATGGAGCAAACTATCCAGTGCCATGGAACGACCACCTGTGTGGCGTTGGCACATTTTCCCCATTTCTGAATGGGTCTTTTCGCGGCGCTCCAGTTTCGTCCAACAGGCCAAAAATATGCTGGTTAAGCGAATTGGCCTAGCTAAAGTGCCCGTAGTGACCTGCGGTGTTCAGCTGAAGGGCATTAGTCACGGGAAATGTACACTCATGGGTAGGGAAGTGGGTCTGGGTGGGATTTGCTTCAGAGGGTCCGTGTGGACCTGTCAGGCAGAATGACCTGTTTGCACACTGTAAATATTTGATAATCCCTTACCACCACATTAGAGCTTGGCCTTGCTCCATTTCACCCTTTCATTTGGTGTTCTCCTGAAGACTTCGGATGCAATTTCTCCAGTGTGTTTCTTCTTAATTGACCCCGAGAGCGTGGCTTGGTCTCAATTCCTATACTCAAGGATATTCGTGCCCATCGGAATGAATTTCCACCATTCACCAATGGGTCAATCAGGCCAGGTCACGCTGAGTAATCGGGCCGAAAAAGGCATTTAGATGTTGATGGAAGGATGGTCCTTAGATGTCCATGGCTGCAGGTGCTGGGAGCATGTAGAACGCTCCATTTCAGACTGTAATGCGCTCTTGTATCTGTTACATACCTCGACGTTTCCGTTCGCCCTCACGATAACATTCCAACCAGTTTCGGGTGTATGTGATAGGTTGGCAATAACCGGGTTAATTGCTAACTGGCTGTTAGTAGTTGCAGCCTGTATGGATGATGCAGCATGCGTAATAGCACTGTTATTTTCGTTCAGGTTCAACTTAGTTACCCAGACTTCTTTCCTACATGTCCATTTTTCTTGAAATCCATCATAAACTTCATGTTTTTGAGAGCCCCTCCAGGTCAAGGACCTCCTTTTGATGCTGTTGTGATGGCTCACAACATGAAAAGCAGTGACGACAGGACCATGCCGATTCAAGCTCAGCCCAACATATGCTGGAGCAACTAAACTGATGCAGATAGCATATGAGCAAACGGCACTTTCCAGAGATCGATCAAATACTAAAAAAGGTAAACGTTGCTATCGAAGTCCGCCTTGCTCACGTTCCTTCTCGTCCTTAACTTGACAGGCGCGTTTAGCTGAGTGGTCTTGATGTTCTAAGTGTGAGCCTGCACTGCTTATTTGTGAGGAGAAAGTGAGGTCTGCAGATGCTGGAGATCAGAGTTGAAAATGTGTTGCTGGAAAAGCGCAGCAGGTCAGGCAGCATCCAAGGAACAGGAAATTCGACGTTTCGGGCATAAGCCCTTCTGCAGGAATCATGACAATGTGCGAGGTTTGTTCTGGAGATCAGACGATGGTGATGCATGCCATAATGAGGCCAAACGGAAGTATTGTCTCCCATCTTTTTTTATTCTGCTGCACCGTCTTCCTAATCATCCCTTTTCGGTTTTGGTTCATGCTTTCGACGATCCCACTGAATTGTTTAGTATACAATCTGGAATTTCTGTTTGATACCAAGATAGTTATCACAATTTGCATGACTCAGCCTTTGAAATGAATTCATAGATCTGACTTGTTACTGCGAGGTCGGCCCCATCCTGTAAATACCTTCTCTGTTATGATATGTGCTGTTGCTTTGGTTGTATTTAAATAACAAGGAAAGCATTGACCCATTTTGTGACAGTACCAATGATGATCAGAATGCAGGTATATCCATTGCCAGACGTTGGCAGGGGACCTGTGAAGTGAATTTTAAGTATTGTCCTGGGCCCTTCCATTTCTTAGTTCTCCCCTTCACCTGTAATTGTCTGTATTGTTTTAGGCGGAGACAAAACAGTTCCCTTCATTATGTGCTGCATCTCTATGCAACTCCGATCACCAACACACTGATTTTAATCGTTTTGTAGTGGCCTTTCTTCCCTTGTGCACGGGCCTATAATGATATGTATGTATAATTTGGTTCCTGCCTTCTGTCGAGGTGACATGCAATCATGATTTTAGAAATAATCTCTCACCTACGTGTAGGTGAGAACGCTTACATCTGGCAGCGACATCTGGGTAAACTCTTCCCATAATTTGTTTTTAAGGAATCATCACAGTGTTGTGCTTACCTTATGTCCTCTATGTTTGACTGACTGAGACTGACAGCATTGGATGCTTACTTATGGGTGCCCACTAGGAAACTCTTATATCAGACCGTCTTTTGGTGCATATGACTGTTCTGCATTTACATTATAGGATCACCTGTGGTTAGTTCCATGTTTGATCATGCTGAACTTAACTACTGTGAGGTCTGCAGTTGTTCAGTGAGGGGGCTGATGATAGTTGTTTCACATCAGTGGAAACAAAACATCGAGCTTCCCAAAGTGGTAAGCATTCAGTCAAGCTTTTGCATACTTCCATGCTGTCCGAACATATATCTGCACGTAAATGTAACAGATCACAGTGGGCGAGGATCGATTGGACCAAACGAGGCATTAGCATCCATGTTTATGGCAGGATGATCCTTCGACATCCATTACAGCAGGTGTTCGGTGCACGTAGCCTCTTCCAAATAAGGGTGTGTGGCGCCCCTTTGACTGGGATACACCTGGATGTTTCTCATCGAGCTGACTCATTTCAACCTCAAATTCAGATTTATATTTTCGGTGTTGAAATGTCATGCTGATTGCAATCTTTCTGTTGGTCGCTGCAGACAGTCTGGACTCTGTGGCATGTTTAATAGCACAGTCATTTTGCTTGTGTGTTGCCTTAGTTTCCCCAATGCTTTAGGACTTGTCCATTTTTAATTTAATCCATCATAAACTTTGTAATTTGAACAGCCCATCAGAACATACCTAGAAGGCCAGATGAGAACAAAGAAGAGAAAACTTTATTCTGACTGAAACTTGTGCCGATATGTTCTGGGAATTTACGATTGAACACATTTGGAAAGTATCATACTCTGTATCTTACCTGTGTTCGACATGAATCGAGTGTCTTCTTGCAGTTGTTATTCAGAGTACAAACACTTAACAAAAATACCCACATTCTCCGAAACTCATATCCAGATTTTAAAATATAATTTGCACTTCCAACAGAGTTCATGGTGACTAATTATATTCTAATCCTAGCAGCTATTTCCAAATAAAATATAAGTCAGGAGATGATGTCCTTCGAGAGGGAAGACAACGCGATTTTTATGAATACCTTGAGGGGTACTTGTGTATCGGGGAGCTCAGGTGCTTTGGTTCTTCTCAGTAGTGCGGGGATAAATTTAAGAATACATAGCCGGAATATTAGAATCTCCTCATTTCAGACGACTTACTTCGAGCTGGCTAGTCACAGTTAGTGTGCTGTGGGAAAGTAAACAAAGAAAAGTCGGAAGATAAGTGAGAAATCTTGTACAGAAATGGAGAAAAGCTGTGGACATTGAATCTATTAATAACGTGAAAATTGATTGACCACGTTTGAGAGGGAAGTGAAAAAAAGTGTTTAATGAACATTTGTAGTCGACGGGGTGCACACTATGTAACAATAGCTTGGACTTTTCTTCGCAAAATATTCGTTTATCAATTTGTCACCTTAAATCTACACTTCCATCCAATCTACCAAATGTTCGCTACTGATGTTCAATGTGGAATGAAGGTTTTGAAATGTCGAATACCTAGCTGGGGATCATTCTGCAAAATTACCATTTGGTATTGTCATTAAAGCATGACTGTTTGACTTAAAACTGACGTCGGTTCTCCGGCTCACATAACAGTTCAAAAATTTGATAAGATCTCGGATTATCTGTCTGTGGTGTCAACTCCACTTCCTGCCTGCGTCAATGTCCTTCGCCTCTGTAACTGAAGGCTGAAATCACTCTTTTAAAAAATTGGAGCGCGAGATCCTTGTTTGTCTTTATGGTACACGAATTTAAAGTGCCATATCACAGTCAAACCATAAACCACTACCTTCACCTTGCATGGCCAAGTCACATTTACTGTGTTACGACAAGGGGAAAGCCCCTCTGCTAATTTAAACCAGACCCACAGAGAAACTCATCTTGTAGCACAATCTTTTAAATTTCGAGA
This sequence comes from Hemiscyllium ocellatum, assembly GCF_020745735.1. Taxonomy (NCBI): domain Eukaryota; kingdom Metazoa; phylum Chordata; class Chondrichthyes; order Orectolobiformes; family Hemiscylliidae; genus Hemiscyllium; species Hemiscyllium ocellatum. The sequence continues at coordinate 80,599 of NW_026867563.1, forward strand.
GGCAAGGAACTATCCCAGATTTCACTTTTTAAGGTAAAAAAATAACACTTGTATTATTTCAGTCCAACAGAGAACATTAAAACCACAACCTGCTTCCAAATGCTGACTTTTAGCCCTTTCTTGAAGTACCATTCCATGATACTGCTCCGCGAAAAATAAGGCGATTATGATTTAGGAAAATTAACTCTTACGTTACAAAACCCAGCAAGTTATCCATTCTTCTTGGTAGATTTTCCTCTGAAGATTCACGACTGCATTTTCTGCTGTCGTCTTTTCTTCTGTCGTCTGCTGCACAACTTTAATCATGTTACAGAGAACTATTCAGCTGACAGTCTGTTTTGTTGGGGCTGTGTGCCGTTCTTCCTAACTGTTAAGAACATTCGGCTTAATACCCCAAAGCATCGGTTCGTTTCATTGGTTTGGTGTTATCAAACAATTAAATTCAAATTCGATTGGATTTTCTTAACTGGGGCATAATTTAAACTGATTGGCCGAATTTCAATTTGTTTTTATTCCACGTCAACGCAACTCAGGTATTCGTTTCAAACAAGTCTGACATTTCTAATTTTTTTAGCACAGCCTCTGCTTTGAGTCAGTCCTGACGATCTCTCCCTCTGTCTTGATGCTCCAGTCCATAACTAAACGTTCATAACAATTCTCGCACAACAATTCCGTTTTGATATAGAGCTGAATGATAGATTTTTAATTTAGCTTTTATAGTCATGCGTATTCTAGTGTAGAAGTACAACACTGCAGCGAAAATTGTATACAGTTGCCATACGTGGTATCATCACAGGTGACAAGGAACCACGGATTGTGAAAACCAATTCCGTTGACATAAAGGACGTAGAGAAAAGACGCGTTGAAAAGCTAAGTATTTGTTGATAGAATAGTAGAAAAATAGAGAAACCAATTGTAGTTCACATCAATTCGTTTTCATCATTTAGACGAAGATAAGAAAGAAATAAGTTAAAACTTCAGCAGACCTTGACGAGTCCTTCACTTATCTTGCTCTGTTGTCGACGCCTCCACCATAGATTCCGTCACTGCTGCTAAAACCGCCGCCAGTCTGATCACTCCCGTTGCCTCGACAACATGGCTGGGCAGAATCCACTCGCATGTGAAGCTGAGACACCGCCATAAAGTGAAAAGAGAAAGTTCTTCTTGCCGCTATGAGACCAGGCCGGGCACAACCATGAACCACCGAGAGACCAGGCTGCGAAACGCCGAGAGAACAGAGTGGGATGTGCCATGAGCTGCAGGTAGGCCAGATTGAGATCAGCGAAGGAGCAACATCAGATAAAACAGATAAAAAAGAAAAGAAAAGAAAAGGAACCGAAAATTCGGAGGATGCTAGCTGCAGCATTCTTACCGTCACAATAACACGAGATTATCAACTTTCTTCGTCTCAAAGTTGTTCTGCTTCTGTCATGTTCAGATATTAGGAGCAATGATCCTAATATAATGGAGGGACGGTCACTGATAACAGCGAAACATGTTTGCTCTCATCAGACGACACCAAGGATTTGAGATATTGATAAACATGGACTGAATTACTTTAAAATCCAAAAACTAGTTATCTGATACATTTTGCTGCTTCGAACATCCACCAACTTCCAGAACTCGAAACCTCTGCCAACAAAAATTGGAAAATTGTGATGCGGCAGTCTATTGCTGTCCATTAAGTGCAAATGCCACAGTTAAACTGATGAGAATGTTGGGGAGTACGAAAAGTACTTTTGTTTACCCTAAAACCTGTAGAGACTCCTTTAAAATTAACATGATGATTAAAACGTTTGCAGTGCATTCGAGGTGAATCCTCACTTCACGTAATGAACACTGTGTAGCTTTCTGCTTCTGCTGGCCTGAAACTGCCAATGTAGTGCTGTGAAATGTGAATGGTCACCTACATGAAATTAGTGGATTAGTTTTAAAATACACATTTTCTCTCCTTTTGTTTGTTGTGTCAAATTGTAACGCAGAACTAATTTTAGGATTCACGGTGGATTAATACTTACTCAGGGCAAAAACAGTAAAATAGCTCAAAAACTGGAATTTTTTTGTTGCTATCTTTTCAGGTTTGGAATATACATGAACGAATCAATGGAAATGTAATTTCGATTACAACACACAATCCTTGACGGATGCATATAAAATGAAATCTGGACATGTTCTCCCAGAGATATGAAAACACCAAAATATCAAAACAGAATGATAACTGGGACTATATTCTTTTCATATGTCATGTTTTAAATAAGCAGCATTCTTGGTGTGCACCTATTCATTTTTAGGAATGTAAAAACCCAATCATCTCAAATTACAACGCTGTCAATTTCAAAAGAAACTGATTTTGTCCTTTGCTTTTCACGATACGCCGTAACAGCAGAGGTGCCGGAATGTCTACTTTCACAATGGCAAGGGAGTGCCCAGTTCTTCCAGTTCAGGTTTTTGTTTTGCTACTCTGGTTTAGTTGTGACACGGAGAAGCTGCAGCTTTAGTTGTATCACATGCTGTTGCAGTGGAAAAAATATTCCAGAATTCAGCAGATATTTCCTGGCTGTCAGTTCTTTCTGAAATGTCTCCAGCCTGTAAGAACCTGCGTTTGAATTGACACATTGCCAAGGAGTGCGTTCATGGAATGTCATTGGAACTGGAGTTGCTCTGCGGGCTCAGTTATGTTTTCAATAGTTAAGTTATTTTAACTTTCGCTTTCAGTTGCTTGTGTTTCGACTGCAATGTTTCAATAATTTCTGTTTTGCTTAAAGCTGAGTTTTTTGACCAGTAGCACGTCATCTGAGAAATCGACAACATTTCTGCCTTTAAAATAATAAGTATTTTAGATATCATCTTCTTTTTTAATATATTTCGATGTGGCATCGCCTGATCCACAACAAATTGAGACCTCTTGCGTGATTAATTTGATAATTCCAGTTTCGAATTAGTGTTGTTGGACTTGAAGGCGGCGAGTGTAATGTTTTAATGACTTTAATTCGGATGTTGAATTCAGTTGTTTTAAACAACACTTGGTGCAGTACTAGGTCGCTGAGTGACTTTGAGTTTTCTGGATTAAAAGAAGTGACTTTGGGGCTTAAAAAAGATGGCCAAGGCAAACCTGCTGGAAATTGCAGTCACACGAGAGTTAGAGTTGCCATCAGATGTGATAAATGGCGACATAATTACAGCAATTGCTCTACATTAAAATTTGCTGGAAATATAAAAGGATCTTCAGAAATGAGGAGAATTCAATTGCAGATGACGTAGCTTGAACATGAAAAGGAAACAAACCAGTTTTAATGACAGTTAGAAGAAGGGGAGAATATGACTTGCCCTGGCGTGATAAAAAGAAATGGAAACATCTTTTTTGCAGAAAAAAGCAAAAGTCGTGGAAGGCCCTAGGAGAAAGACTGGAGAGAGAGAGAGAGCGAGAGAGAGAGAGCGAGAGAGCATAGAAAGGGGAAGAAGAGAAAAGAAGGGAGAAATTAGAGAGGAGAAAGCGAGAGAGAGTTCCAAATTCAGAAATTAGCACTCGTACAGCAAAGTTGACTCAAATCCACGGAGATGAATGTAGAAAGTAGGTTTAGTGAGGAAGGTGGAGATGTTGTCCAAACCCAAATGTTGTCGCCAAATGCCTTGCAGGGATATGCTTAAATACATCCAAACATAGCATAAATTTGAGAGCAGAGATGTCGATGCTATTCTCATTACATTTGAAAAAGTGGAGAAAGAAATGCAGTAGCCAGAGGTCACATGAGACTTGTTGATCCAAACAAAGCTGCACTGGAGATCTGGTGTGGTATTTAGATCACTATCAGAGGAGGGTTTAGGGCACTATGAGTACGTAAAGAAAGCCATCTGCAATGTATGTCAGCATGTGCCTGACGCTGACAGACAATGTAAACAGTAAGTTTGAAAGTATCAAACAAAGTAATTTTGATAAGTAGATATGGGCATTAAAATATGCCAATCATTTGACGCTTTTAGAGATACGATTAATTTCAGGGATTTAAAATCTTGACTTCCTGAGATAGAGACAACCAGTTAGAAGAACAGAGATATACAAAAGCAAAATTCGCAGCTGAAATGGCTGTTGACTAACAGTTGGTTCATACATCAAGTTTTGGCTTCCAACCTCAATATAAATCCTTGAAGGATAGACATCCGTGAAGCGGATAGTCGTAAGGGGAAAGTAGCTCTCGATGAAAATAATAACGTTAGCTTACCAGATGGTAAAGATCAGAGCCATGAGGGGTAGACAGTAGTTAAAAATATCTGGTGCTTTCACTGCAATAAATTCGGCCACATAATGGGTGGAAAGAAAACGCTCAGGGAACGCAGATATCGCAAAACAGGATAGTTAGTGAATCTTGTTACAGTGGTAAAGGTAGGCACAGTTCTTTTTGAAAAGCTGCACCAGATTTTACAGTCTGGTGGGAAGTTTGTTAATGAGGAAGTGCCCGACCTTAGTAAACCATTTGCTCACAAGGTTCAGGTTTACTCACCGGCAGGAGCAGCAGGTGAAGTAATTACAGCATTGACAGATAAGGGATAATGTTGAGAGATGGGGTCGTCGAGTCCACAACCAGAGGGCATAGGTTTAGAGTGAGAGGGGAATGATATAAAAAAAAGACTTAAATGGCAACTTTTTCACGCAGATGGTGGTACTTGTATGGAATGAACTGTCGGAGGAAGTGGTGGAGGCTGGTACAATTACAAAATTTAAGAGGCATTTGGATGGGTACATGAATAGGAAGGGTTTGGATGAAATGGGCCGGGTGCTGGCAGGTGGGACTAGATTATGTTGGGATATCTGGTCGGCATGGATAGGTTGGACCGAAGGGTCTTTTCCATGCTGCACATCTCTGTGACTCTATGACTCTATGAGGAGAAATGTAACTCAGAAAGTCAATTCGGAGAAAAAGTGCAAGTACTGGGAATTCATGGTGAGACAAGAATTGGTTAATTATGATGAGTGAGGTTCGACTGGCCAGTGAAAAGTTGAGCAGTGGTGCTGAAGGAACTCTTTGAACGAGGAATACAACATCTCCTGGCTAACGATTTTGCTCGGCCTGAGTTAGGACCGCAGCCAAATATGGCCGAAAAGAAAGTAGGAAATCAGGCAACTTCGGTAATATAGAAAACATATCCCGTTTTCCATCCCTCACTAGATGGTAGCAAGGTAATAATATCACCTTGATTGAATTGGAAGGAGAAATCAGTGAATATACGATGAAGCAGAAAGCAGATAAGTAATCAAAAACTCGTTACTTTTCTCAGGGAGATAAACTCTTCGTGTTACACCCAGTGAGGCATGAACCATCGTAAGCTAACTGTCGTGGATCTTGTCTGATCGAAAGGAGATTGAGTGAGGTGAACTATCTTAAATGATTCCAGACAGGAAGGAATCTCACAGAATGTGTTATGTGAATATGCTGAAAAGGTATTCTGACAGGGACAGAAAACAAACAGAAAATGTCTTCCTGGTTACAGCATACAGTGAAGAATCATGTTCAAACATTTAAAATTGGACATTCCTCAAATTACATTGGAAAATGGGGATGTTGTCAAAAATTTCAATTAATCATTGAGTTACACTCAATAGGGAAAACGATATGACCTAAAAGAATTATTCAGTTTGCATGGGGAGATATGTGGGATTAAGCTAGGAAGTGCTAATGTAACTATGGATGATGTAGATATAGACAATCCTGTTCGAATTAAACTATTTCCTGATAGACTTCGACTTCTAAAGTTGTCAAGGGTTCAAAAACAGATTGAACGAATGCTCCAAGGCAACATATTCGAAGTGAGTTACCATGAGTGGATCACACCCACAGTAATATTGTCAAAACCAGATGGTACCTGCAGGTTATGTGTAGACTATCACAAAGTCAATTTTGTGGCGAAGTCTGATTCTTATCCGATCCCCTGTTTGGAAGACTGTGTTTCAGATGTGGGGCAAGCAACGTATAATTCCAAATTGGAGGAAACTGCCAGGTACGTTCATTGGAAAGAGAAAATTTTGCTTCATCATTCATAACACTGAATGGACGATATAAATATGAATTCATCTCACTTGAAATGAAAAAAGTGCGCACGCCACAAATTTAAAGAATCACCAATAAAATAATTTCTGAATTATCCAATTGTTTTGTATCAACGACCTTTTGATTTTAGTCACACATAGAAGAAACATTTGCAGCATTTATTGGAACTTTTCGATCGACTTCGGGAGGGAGGCTTGGTGACAAACTGGTTAAGAGTGAATTCGCCAAAGCTGAAACGGTAGATGGGATACAGCCATGTGATGGAAAGGGAACAGGCAGACAGTGCGAGGATTGCATGGGGCCGTCCCACTAATTAACAAGTGCACTGATATGAGTAGTGTTGGGAAGTCACGAAACAACAGAAGGAAGCGATGGGGAAGAGGTCTCCAGCACAGACCATGTACCTATTGCTGAGATAGGAAGATCGGAGAGTAGGAGAACATGATTCATTGGGGACCCCATAGTTAACGGGAAGATAGGAGATTCTGTAGGAATGAGAGAGATTCGCGGTTGATGTGTTCCCTTCCAAGTTCCAGGGTCAGTGCTGTTTCTGATTGTAATTTCGGAATCCTTAAGCCGGGAGTGGGAGCAGTCCTACGTCGGGGTCCATATAGGCACCAAAGACATAGGTAGGATAACGGATGGGGATGTAAGGTTGGAGTGTTATCTGTTGTTTGTTACCCCTGCCACGTGCTAGCAAGACGGAGAAGAGGGCAAAAAAGACCAGTAAAACACGTGGCCAGAGGGATGATGTAGGAGGGAGGGATTCAGATAACTGAATAATTGTGGTTCATTCTTTAGTAGGTGGGACCTCTACATACGGGATGATCTACACGTGAACCAGACGGGTACCAATAGCCTGTGGTGGTTGAAAATTTGCTAATGCATTTCGGGAGTGTTTAAACTACTTCAGCAGAGGAATGAGAACTTGAATTATAGCTCCAGTGTGCAGGAGGTTGAGAGTAGTAACGTAATAAGTAAGGTATCAAGGTCGCAAAAGCACACCTGCAGGCAGGAAGTAAGTTTCAAATGTGTCTGTGGATAACGCAGAAACGTGCAGAATATGGTGGATGAACTTCCAGCATGGGTTGTTACCTGGGACTTCGATGCTATGGCCAGTACAGAGACATGGATAGAGCAGGAACAGCAAAGGTTGTTGCATGTTCCGATGTTCAGATGTTTCAATAAGAACAGGGAAGATGGTAAAGGAGGGGGAGGTGTGGCATTGTTAGTGAAGGACAGCATTACGGTGGCAGAAGGGATGTTTGATGAGGACTCGTCTATTGAGGCAGAATGGGCTATAGGTCGAATTAGGGAAGAGAGGTAACTATGTTCGAAGGTTTCCATAGACATTCGAAAAGTTCCAAAGATGAAAAGGAAATAACTGCCACGAAAATTTTGGTCAGGAGCGAAAGTAACAGGGAAACTTTTCTGGTGGCCTTTAAATTTCCAACTATTAACTGGAAATGCTGTTGGTCGAGTAGTTTAGATGGGTCAGTATCTGTCCAATGTATCGGAGAGTTTGTTGATACCGTATGTTGATAGACCACCAAGCGGCTATACAAAATTGTATTTAGTTTTATGCAATAAATTAGGCCAATCTTAGATTTAGTGGGAGGTGCACACTTTGCCAGTAGTGACCAGAATTCGGTTACACTTATTTTCGTGATTCAACGGGATAGGGATATATCGCAGGGCAAGAGTTATAGGTGGATATAAAGACAACTATGATGCGATTAGGCTAGATTTACGATGAACAGGTTGGAGAAGGAAAATGCAGGGGTTGCGCGTATTGAAATGTGGAGCTTGTTCAAGAAACAGCAACTTCGTGTCCTAAATATGTATATACGTATGAGGCACAGAGGAAGTGGTCGAGTGAGGGAACCGTGATTTACAAAGGAAATTGAATATCTTGTCAAGAGGAGGAAGGAGGATTATGTGAAGGTGAGGCGGTAAGGTTCTGCTGGGTCGCTTGTGAGCACCACGTTAGGCAGGAAGGTCAAAAACAGGGAGCATCCAAGAGCCATGAGAGAACTTGAGAAGACTTTGGAAGGTAGATCAAGGAAAACTATAAAGCTTTCAACAGGTCTGTCTGGAATTAAAAAAATGACGGGGGCACGATCAGGTCCAGTCAAGCACAGTTGTGAGAAATTGTAAGTGGTGACCGAGGAAATAAGGAAGGCGCTAGATGAACACTTCACGTTAGTATTCCACTGGAAAAAGACAATTTTGTTGAGTACAATGTTGAGATCCAGTCTGGACGGGATTGTGGTTCATGAGCAGGGCATTTTAGCAATTCTGGAATGTGTGAAAATAAGTTCCTGGGCCGAATGGCATTTATGTTCGGATTCTCTGGGCGCTGGGGGGAGATGACAGAGCCTTCTGCTCTGTTGTTTATGTCGTCATAGTCTAATGCATAGTGCCAGACGGCAGGAGGATAGTAAATGTGGTTCCCTTGTTCAATAAGTGGAAGAGAGGCATCCTTGGCAATTATTGGCCATAATTCGGTTGTAGTTAAGGTTCTGGAAGGCATTATAATAGATAGGATTCATCATCATCTGGAAAGCAGTAATTTAATTACGGATATTCAACACGGGTTTGTGAGGGTAGGATGTGCCTCACAGTGCTTATTGAGTGTTTCGAGACGTCTACGAAGCAGTTAGATGATGGTAAAATGGTTGATATGGTGTATATGGAGTTCAATGATGCGTTTGCTATTGTTACCCACGCCAGCCAATTGCACAAAATACAGAGGCATTGCTTTCAGTGTGATTCAGCGGTTTGAGTCAGGAATTGCCGAGCGGATAGAAGACAGGCTGTGGTGGTTGATGGAAAATGATCATCCTGGAGTTCAGTTACTTGTGGTCTCCCTCGTGGATCTGGTATGGGGCCACTGCCGTTTCTAATTGTCACAAATGACCTGGATGAGTGTGTGTTGAAGGATGGGCTAGTTACTTTTCGAATGACACTAAATACAGGGGAGTTGAAGATCGTGCTGAAGGATGTTGCAGGTTACAGATGACATTCGATAAGCTACAGAACTGGGCTGAGAGGTGTCAAATGATGATTAATGCGGAAAATTGTGAGGTGATCCACTTTACTAATATACGTGGTACTGTCGATGTGCAGAGAGATCTCGGTGTCCATGTGAATAGATCCATGAAAGTTGCAACCCAGTTTGAAAGGGTTGTTCAGAAGGTATACTGTGATCAGCCTTTATTCGTAGAGGAATTGAGTTTCGTGACCATGAGGTCATGTTGCAGCAATATCACACTCTGGTGCGTTCGCCTTTGGAGCATTGCATTACTGGAAGCATGTGGAAGTTTTGGAATGTGTGCATCGGAGATTTACCAGGATGTTGCCTAGTATGGACGAATCGTCTTATTGGGAAAAGGTGTCAGGGTTTAGGCTGTTTTCTTTTGATAGAAGATAGTTAGAGCTGACTTGACAGAGACAGAAAAGACGATGAAATGATGGGATATTGTGGAGAGTGGGAGTGGTTTCCCTAGTTTTGAGATGGCTCACACGACGGGACAACGATTAAATTTAGAACTGATAGAGAGAGGTCTGACGTCAGATGTCAGTTCTTCTCCAAGAGAGTAGTATTGGAACGCCCTGCCTGCCAACTTCGTAGAATCGCCATCATTAAGGGCATTTAAGTTGTCGTTGGTTGAATTGATGGATAATCATGGAATTGGAGAGGTTAGCTCCGAGTCAGATTAGTTCAAAAGCTCACATCACATTCCTGATCCTTGTTAGCAAATACGGACAGACCGCACCATGTAAAGTGAAAACAAAGGTTATTCTGATTTTGTCATATTCTCGACTAAAAGAACAGAACTCCAATTCTTGTGATTGAGTGGGTTTTTTTGGAAATTCGTACTGAATTGAGCAGCGCGCTGCTCCACTCAGTGAACTACTGAGAAAAATGCACAATGTTTCAGTGTACGGCAGACTGTGTAAAGGCATTTCACAGCATGAAAGCTGTGTTAACGACTGCCCCAGTATTAGCCAAAACCATTCAAGAGGGATATCGATGAGTGTGATGTGAGTATTGGTGCTGTGCTCTCGCAGGAAGATGGCGAGAAGATTGAAAGACCTGCCGGTATTTCGCCAAGAAATTGAACATATATCATCAGAAGTATTCAACAATTGAGAAGGAGACCTTAAACTCGGTGTTGACGTTACAGCATTTTGACATTTATTTTGCCGGGAATGTTCCTGTGACAATTATATATAGCGATCAAAACTCATTAAAGGACAAATTTTAGCAGAACAAAATGTAGATTGTTTAAATGGACCTTATTATTGCAGCTATTCAATTTGAAACTTATAAATGTTAGGAAGAGACAGCGCAATTTGCGACGCATTATCGAGACTTGAATGAAAATATGGAGGTTTTCAGTGGCAGGAGTAAACAGCAGAAATATCATGTACATATAATGTGGTATATTAAAAAAGTGAGAATAATGAATCCAAAAGTGAATTCACCTTTGTGAACAGATTTTTAAGGTGGGCATTGTGAGGAAGCTGTCACTTTAAAAGGTTATTTTGTCCTCGTTTTTTTTTCAAGAGACGTTGTGATAGCAGATGTACCAAAGGTACAGATTAACAAAGGCAGAGGAGTGGCCAATTCTCCGAGTCCATTTTTCTCTCCACCTTACTTTACTTGTAAAAGTGAAAAAAAAAATTGCTGTTGTGGTGAATTGTTCCAAGTTTCAGCAGATGATTCCTGCATGACTTTTAGTCGGAAATTTTGACTGCCTGAAATAATCTGAGTTTGGATTTAACGTTTGGCAAGGGGTGTGTTAAAGTGATGTTACGTAAATTCGAAATGCTCCTTAGTTAAGTTGGTTTTCTGGACAAATAACTTTCCAATAATTAAGTTATTCCACATGTATTTTTCTTTTGTTCGTGTTTCACAGTTAGTATTTATGTTATTTCTGTTGTGCTTAACAACGAGTGGTTTCACCTGTTACATTTTACCTGGGATGTCAACTTCACATCTGCATAAAACTAAGAAGTAAGGGTTTGGTTACATTCTTGAAATATTTTGAGGGTATCCTGGCCTTGATCATGACATTTACTTTTCGTCGGGACTATGAGTATTTTCCCATTCGGAGCTTACGCATCTACTTCAAAAGGAAATATTCTTATGCTAAGCCTTTGTGGCCGGCAGAAGAGGCAAACCCTGAAAAAAAAAATAACTTTCGCATTTGGCTGCCATCAATATATAAAATAAAACGGATTGATGTTTGATTGTTCTTTCATTAGTGTGAATTAACAAGCTTGGGCATCCTGATGATAATCTTTCTAGAATTGCTGAACTACAGAGTCATACTGTTGCTTGTGGATTTACTGAACTGTTAAAGTCACATCAAGATATTCAGCCGGATTCACTGTTTATGACATTTCGTAATAAATTTGGAAAACTATTTAAAACTTTGTTTCAACTGACCTCTGAGTTTTGCCTGTGTCCCTGCATAAATGCACGCATCGGTGCATGAACTTAAGAGTTGTAGCATGTACGTACTTGACTTCAGAATAAATTTGGGGTCATTCGGATTGGAACAGATAGAGTAGCTACCGCCTGAAATTTACATAAGTCGAAAATGTGCAGCGCACGTTAAACATAAAACAGTAAACTGCCCAAGATGGCTCTCCATTTCTGTTGCATTTATTAATTTCATTGTTGTGGTAGCTGAGTCTCCTTCGGATTCGACTAACTAATATGTCTAACATTCTGTACAGCAAAATAAGGAGACATGGGGTTTAAATGCGAGCAAAACTGTCAAGCAATCTCCATACAAGAGGTGTACGATAGATCTCTGTTATGTTGCAGGACCAGCCTGCGTTATTAATGATATTTAAGGGCTCATATACCAAGTGAACTGTAATGCGTTTCAAACAGCATAGCACATTCCTATAGCTACACCTGCGACAGTTTTCTGTTCAGAACGTCTTATTGTGCTCCCGGTGACAAGTTGTTAGGAACAGATCAAAGGTGAAAGCGGCAGTCAACCACACAGTGCAGTTTCGAGAAGCATAGGTAAATCAAATTATCACGTGACATCCCTGCGTGAGGTTCTGTGAACTTGATGGAAAACAAATTGCCAGAAGCCGACTTAAAATCACTGATACTGTCATAACAAGACAATTCATTGTCACCATAGTACAAGGTACCGAGTGAGGTGTCCTGGCATACCAAATCTTCCTCGGGAAAGTGACACTATGGTCAGCAGTTTGGCTGTAACGGACAGAGTTCGAGAGTAAGTTTCTATGTATTAGATGGAGAGAGAGAGAGAGAGAGAGAGAGAGAGAGGCAGACATTGTAGACTTAGAGAGTCACAGTCGTATGGATAGACAAAGTGAAGACAACTTTGTCAGTTTGGCAAAAGTATGGCATGGAATCTGTGTCACTTATGTTGTATTCAACTGAGAAAATTAGTGCTCACCTAATTGAATCAGATGGTTCATTAACAAGAATGTCAATCACAAATAATAATTTAATCCACAAAGAAAATAGTTGAGAAAATTTATACTGAGATATTTTCTATGATATACATATGTGAGGAATTCGATTGCGTTTCATAATCAAACAGAAGGAATAACGATGCGAAAATGGTAACAGGAAACATGTTGTTTCATGTCTGAACGTATTAAATAATGACAAAACCATACAAAAAATAAACAATCCTCTTGAGGTGATACATCGCTGGTCTTTTCTCCAAGTTTTAGGTACAATTGGTGCCATTCACTTAGCGTTGCTTAAAGTTCAATTTCATCCGCAGCTCATCAGCTTCTGTAACAAATGACATTGAATTGCACTACCAGTGTGAAGTTGCAAATAATCATGCAACTTTCGTGCCAGACATTTGCCATCTCAGAAAAATCACAGAGAAATTGCTTGAATGTCTCACTTGATGAATCCTCAATTCCTGAACACATTCTACAAGGCAGAAGATATGCAATGAAATGCTTACTGCTTGTAGACAGTTCCAATAAGAATGTTTGACTGCATTTCCTATAAATATGTAGCTCATTTGACTGTCACCATTTCGATGAACAAGCACACCTTCCAGCTGTAACACAATTTACTAATTGTCCATATCATCTACAAGGTGCACTCCAGAAGTTCAAAAAGAACCGTGAGATGGAACCGTTTTTACCCATAGCAACTACCTGAAAGAAGGGCAAAGATCGCAGAGTACTGGGAATAACAGCAGACAGCTTTTCATCACCCTGACTTGGAAGTATATTTTCTCTCCTTCAGTGCAGCCGTGTCACTATCTTGTAACTAAATCCCGAACTACATTTCGGTGTACTTGCATAAAGTGAACAGCAGTGGTTCAAAACGACAACTTATCCAACATCTTCTAATGGGAATCTATGTTTGGATGATCGTGCTAAACCAGCCAATGGTGCATCCTCCAGGAAAGTCGAGAAAGCCAAGTTTAGAATGGAAAAATGGTCAAATGGGAATCAGGTAAAAAATATAAAGTGGACATGGGTGATAACTCATCTTTAATAACTATCTGAGCGAACCAGCTTGTGTGTGTAAGAAAAGAAAACCTTGAAACGAGAAGGAAAACTATTGATTGTCATTTTTCACTTTCTCGGTGATTTATTTAAATTTAGATTTTAATGCATAAACAACAAAAGCATATTGTGGTACTGTGACGCTTCACTGATTAAAATTAGAAGTTTATGAGCCCACTCAGAATATTATAAATACATAGCTATTTTCAAAACATCTGATTCAACATCAGTATTCCAAGCGTACACTACTCTCAGAGTATTAAGACACTAATATTGGCACTTTTGCAGAAGCATGCATTTTTGAGAAGAATAATGAATGTGTATCTCGTTACTGTTGAAGTTAGGATTGCGATGAACCTATTTATAGCTGATGTACACCACTAGAGACACGATAACTTCGAATCGTTGTTTCGATCTGGTACTGGCATTATTCAATATAAATAAATTAATACAGTCATTTTAACGCTAAGAGTAACTAATGCAATAGACCTGACTGAAACAGACAAAAAAGCTCAGTATGTATCATAAAGTAGTTTCAGTGTTTAAATATGTTACAGGAAGAAATTAAGAAAATCAGCAGATTTAACACTTTGAAACTGTTACGACTTTAGGTAATGGTAAAAAAAGACAAATTCCAGAAGGTATCCTTGCTTGACAGATCATATGTTTAAATTTGAACTTGGTTGTTGTGGTAGTGTTTAAATGAATGCAAAAGAAACTTCGCAGCATCATTAAACGGGCGGACAGTGTTGTGGATAAAAAAAAAACATGCCATGTTCTCGATAAAATATAAAAAAAAGAGACACAGAAAATCCTTCACGAAATTAAATTTTAATCTTACAAAAGTAAAGTTGCGAGAGCCAGCAAAACGGCTTTTCTGGCTCCCCACAGTTTATTTTTTTCTCTCTCCTCCATTTTATAGTTTGTTGGTCCCGCACTTTTTGGTTACCATTAACATAGCCAATCAAGCTGGCTTGATTTATCTTCAGAAAGCAATGATCGTTTGCCACTTTGGTTCCTTCCATCGTTCTTAATCTACCACATTACAACACCATCAACTTCAGTATTAGCTCATCTCCCAGTGTTTTTACTAATCCATCACAATGCACTGCCATTAATTTTTACTGTAACCCTGTGGCATGATCGCGGGCATACATGGCAACACTGAGTTAACTAAATTACGGCCATAATAACGTCCACAGCAGACAGACTGAAACAATTGACTGCATTGGCCAGAATGACATTGGTATGAAGTCCTGCATCAAAGATCTGCTCGTTAGGTCCAAAAAGAAGGAACCCTCGAGTATTAATCTCAGCATTACTCTCCATAGTACGTGAAAATGAGGCTCGGACCTGAGACATAGTATATTGAATACATGGTTAATTTGGTGGCATGTGTGTTTGGGACGGGGCAAGCTTAAGGAATGCAGATCATTGAGATATCCCCCAGAGAACGTGGGACAGAGAATCATCGAATCTTTCCGTCCAAACCGCCCATGTCACGCAGATATTCTAAATTAATTTAGTCCCATTTGCAAGGACTTGCTCCGTATCCCTCGAAACTCTTTCGACTCAGGCATTCATCCAGATGTCTTTTAAATGTTGTCATTTCATCAGCATCCACCATTTCCTCTGGAAGCTAATTCTATACACACAGCAACCTTTGTGACAAAAGGTTGACACGTAAGTCCCTTTCAAACAGAACACAAAAAATAGAATAATACAGCCCAGTACAGGTCCTTCGGACCTCGATGTCGCACCCGATCTGTGGAAACAATCTGAAGTCCCTTTATCACACACTATTCCATTTTCAATAATATGTTTATCCAATGACCATTTGAAAACCCTTACATGTGGCGAGTGTTCTGCTATCGTAGGCGGATCGGTCCACTTCCACACTGCTCTCTGAGTAAGTAAAATAGCTCAAACATCTCTCTCATGTCTATCGACCATCAATTAAAAAGTTTGTCCCCCACGTGTTCGCCATCACCATTCGAAGAAAATGGTTCTCATTTTCCTAACGATTTAACCCTCTGATTATCTTGTATGTTTCATGTCTCATCCTTCTTCTTCTCAATAAAACGGCTTCAGGATCCTCAGCAATTTCCTCGCAAGACCTTCCCTCCATACCAAGCAACATTCTCGTAAATCCCCTCTGAACCGTTTCCATAGCTTGCACGTCCTTCCTGCGGTGACCAGACCTGTACACCATAGTCTAAGTGCGGCTGTACCAGAGGGAGAGGAGAGTTGCAGCATGACATCCTGGCTCCGAAACTCAAATCCTCGATCAATAACGGCTAACACACCACATGCCAAATTAACAACCGTCTAATTCTGTGTTGCTACTTTCAGAGATCTATGTCCATCAAACCGAGATCGTTCTACTCATCTGCATTGCCAATAATCTTACTATTAGCTCAGTACTCTTTCTTCTTGTTGCTCCTTCCAAAGTGAATCACCTCATATATTTGTGCTTAATATTTCCCCTCTGACACTATTCCTGTGTCCACTGGTTCTGGCGTCTCCCAAACCAGCGAAAGAGCTTTGTCTATTTACACTATCCATACCCCGTATAATTTTATTAATGATAACATACGAAAAACCTTCTGCAATTTCTTATCGACCTGAGACTACACTTTCAAGAAATTTAAAACATGCGCTCCAAATCCTCTTTGATCAGCAAAAATCCTCAGGACCTCACTGTTACCTTTATATGTCCTGCCCTGTTTTACTTTCCAAAATGCAACACTTCACCAGTATGTAATTGAAACTGCACCTTTACGAGAAGGACTGGTTGAAAGTAAACTGGATTGGCACGAAAATCCTGGGAGTGAAGTTTGATAGTTGCATTCGGGAATGTTTAAGTTAGAATGCCAGGGAGGGATAGGTCGGAACCAGAGCAGCAGTCAGAAATGACGAAGACTGCATTAATGATTCAAGAGAGTATTACAGCTGTTTTGAGGGAGATATTCCTTTGAATGATTTTGCTGAGAGTCAATGTCATCAAACTCCCACTATTGAGGGAATAGTGACCATAATTCCCTAAGATTTCAAATTCTTGAGGAAAAGGACAACACTCGACAACAGCTGAAGTTGTTAAACTAGGGGGCAATGTTAACTATAATGGAATTTGGCAAGAATCAGATATTGTGTGTTGAGAATAGACTGTTTGAATGTAAATCAACAACTCACTACCTGGACACATTTACACGTCAACGGCTTCGAGAGTTGAACTGGCATGTTCTTGTGAAAACGATGGACAAAAATGGCATGACTCTGGAACCTTTGATGACAGGTTTTCAAATTTATCACGTAAGGGAGCAAACCCAATGTGTGGGCAATCAAGAAAAACAGACCAGGTTTTGAAGAATATATCGAACCTAGGAAGGAAGTAAAACCGGGAGGTTCGAGAGCAAAATGAGTCCATGAAATAACCTTGGTCAACAAAGATAAGGGGATTCCTAAGGCAATTCATATACATGTAATGTTTAGGAGCAAGAGGCTAGCTGAGGGAAGACTAAGCTCACTCATGAATAAAGTAATAGAGTTATGTGCAGAATCACAAGGAATGGGTGAGATCCTTAATCAGTGTTCTCTAAAGAGGGGGCATGAGGAATATTGAGATTATGGAAAAGTGTGTGAATACTTTAAAACAATTCAACATAGTGAAGGAGATGGTGTGGGTTGCAGATGCTCGAAAGTCAGACCTGATAAAATGTGGTGGTGAAATATGTGCAGCAGGTCAAGCAGCACAAGAGACGCAGGAGAGTCGATGTCCTGGCAAAATCCTTCATCAGACCTGGAGGGGAGAGTATGCTGAAAAATAAATAGAGGAAGTGGGATGGGGCTCGGGGAAAGATAGGTAAATAGGCGGTAGTTGGAATGGCGGTAGTTGGATGCACATAGAAAGTGAGGGAAGATGGAGGGATTTGGCCTGGTCAAGGGAGTGGTGTGGAGATAATCGAGGGGATGTGGTAACAGAGGAATTATATGTGAGGTCAAAAGGTTGTAAGCTCCAGAACTGGAAAGAGAGATGTTCTTCCAACAGTTTGCTTGTGCCCATATTTTGAATGAAGAAGAGCCCCATTATGGACATTTCACTGAGGGAGTGGGAGGGGGAGATGGCATAGCTGTCCACCAGCATGTAGGGTTGATTGTAGCATTCCGACTGACGAGTTCAAGTCGTTCATCAACTTCACCCACACTGTTCACCCCGAATTCAAATTGATCTGAGCCATCTCTGACAACTCCATTCCTTTCCTGGAAATCTACTTTGAAATTTTCGACAATCAACTTCGTCCTGATATCAATTTCAAAGTCACTGACTCCCACAACTAACTCAACTACACATCTTCCAACTGTCCCTCTGAAATGATGCAATCCCATTATCCCATTTCCTTCCATCTCTTCTTTATGTGCTCCTCAGGTGACGATTCCACTCCAGAACATCCCTAGTGTCTTCATAATTCAAGGAACGTAAATTACGCACCATAATGATGCCATCAGCCGCATCTAAAACAATATTGCTTTCAAATACTACCACCACCAACCACCAACCACATCAAGGACATAATGGCCCCTATATTGAAGTAGACTTCAGATTAGATTCCCTACGTTATGGAAACCAGCCCTTGTGTCCAAATTATCCACACAAATCCTCCGAATAGAAACCCACCCAGACAGTTTTCCCAACATTTAAACCTGACACTTTGGAAAATTTAGCATTGTCACCTGACCAGCACATGTTTGGATTGTTGGAAGAAACCGGAGCACCCGGAAGACACTCACACAGATGGGGGGAGTATGTGCAAACTTCATGCAGATAGTCGCCGGAGGTGGGAATGGAACGTGAGTGCTCGGTGCTGTAAGGCAGCAGTGCTAACCACTGAGCCACTGTTCTACCCCACAAAACTCATCTCCAAATCCCACACAACAAACTCCGCCACTTTTCCACCTGCAGTGTGACGCCACCACTGAAGTAAATTCAGTGAGTACTTCACCACACCAATCTGCTCAGCATTCAATCATTCGGTCCATATAACCACCAACCACTCTTCCACACCTGGCCTTTTTGCTTGCGGTCGCAGAAAACACAAAACCTGCAACCACACCTCCCCTCTGACCTTTATCTAAAGCCCCAAAGCATCATTCCAAGTTTTTCCAAAATGTATCTGCCTTTCCTTGAACTTTATTTACTGCATACTTTCCTCCAATGTGGCCTCACCTAAATCGAACAGAGGAGTGCAAACTGGGGGATCAGTTCAGCAAATGTCATTAGTTCGCAAGCTTGAAACAATGTCAACTCCTGGTTGTCAGGCAATTCTACTATTTCTTCCACTCCTGGAATGACATGTGCATGCTTTATTGCCTCCACCATCAAAACAAGGCAACACACAAACTGGAAGCAGACAACCTCATCTTCCAAGTTGGGAGCTTACAACTTTATGGACTCAACATGGATGTCACTAGCTTCCAAATATCCCCACCTCGAACGTCACAGCAGGCGCAGCCCTTCCGGTCCACCTCATACACTTATCCTGGCCATATCCTTTCTCTCTATCAGTTCCACCCTTCCCACTGACATCGATCGTGCATCCAGATATTGCCATGCCACCTCCCTTGCCCCCAGTCCAAACATTGTTTGTTTCTAAGCCCATTTCCCCTTCCAACCCATGATGAAATTGTCTGCCCGAAACGTCGACTCTCCTGCTCCTCTTATACTGCTTGACCTGTTATGTTTTTCCGTACCCGCATTCCATCGCATTCAATGTATTGAAGGAATTAATTTCGGGTATCTTGAAATGCATTACGACAGACAAATCCTCCAGTGCCAGATGTGATCTGTCCCATGATGCTGTTCGAGGCAAAGCAGGAAAAAAGCTGCAGATGTAACACAAATATTTGGTCTCATGCAAGGTTCCAGCGGGCTGGAGAATGACTAATGATATTCCACTGTGTCAGAAATCAAACAGAGATAATCTCACTGATTATTCTATCGTTGTTGATGTCAGTGCTGGAGGTGTTGGAGAAAAGACTGTTTGAACGGGTAATTTGAAATTTGGACGCGAATTGACTTCTAGCGACAGGTTGCATTGATTTCTGCTGAAACGTTCAACTCTGCAACTGGATTTGTTTTTTTTAGGAGGATCCAAGATGGTTGTTGAGGGAAGGGCAATGGATGTTTTTCACGTGGACTTTTACAAGGCATTTTATAACGCATGAGAGGCCGGAAGAAAATGGAGATTCTCGTGGGATCCGTGCTGTGCTGGCGAGATGAACTGGCTTGGTCGGAGAAGACAGAGAGGTGGGATGGAATGGTAGTTTTCAGATCCGGGATAGGTAACTACTGGTATTCCGCTGGCATCAATAATGGGAGCTTTGTTCTGTCTGTTTCGTTTAAATTATCTGAAGGTAAATGTGGGAGGTCTGTTTAGTAAGTTTGCAGATGATACAACAATTGCATGTAGTGCTGGGAAGTATCAAATGATACATCGGGATACACTGATATATAGACAAGTTACAGATTCTGATAGAGAAAAGGCAGATGGAGCTTAATCCGGAAAATGAAACGTGATGCATTTTTTTCAGATCAAATTCAGGTATTATTTATAGAATAAATGCGTCAGCAGCCTAGGTACGGAGAAGGATTTGGGTGGAAACATCTCCAGATTCCTGACAGTGCTAAATCCGGCAGAGAAGGTGACCAAGAAGGACAAAGCAAGCTTGCGTTCACAAGATGAGGCATGGAGTACAGGGCAAGCGTTACACCTTTTGTTTTTGCAGGGGAAGGTTTAATGTCGCAGTGGGGGCTGGGGTCGGTGGTGTCAGACGTGGATGAGGAATGGGCCAGGGTGTCGGGGAGAGAATGGTATTTGCGGTAGGGTGACAAGAGAGAGGGAGGTATGAGTCTGGTTGTTGCATCCCGCTGGAGGTAATGGAAATTGTGGCTTTTAATACTGAAAAAAAACCGGTCAGTATTGTTCGAGAGATGGCCAGATGCATTTCTTTGTTGATCAGTGACTGGATGAGAGTTTTCCCAATTGGTTCTATTCAAAAACGTAAGTGCTTTCTTTCTAGTAAATAAGTACTGGATTCATTCGTTAACTGAAACGACCATTGATATATTAATTTGTCATATCTTCTGTGTAGATTTTCCCTGCACAACTTCACTCTTACATGTCAAATGTGAGCGCATGTGTGCAAACTGCAATGAAGGCAGATCAATAAGTCTGACTTCGTTTGAGACTTTGCAGGAGCTTAGAAGCATTATGGAATACAAAAGCGTGAGAACATTAAAAAAATGGCTTGCGATGCGTTCAAAATTCTGACTTTTTTTAGGTTGATTGCATAAAAAACATCAGTCAAATAGCAAAGCACAGGAATACTGGCATCGTTTGAGTTGCTGTAATAATTTTGTGAACATAACGTTCAAAACAATGATTGAATTTACGACAATGGGAATAACGCTTGCAAGTGATGGCCAGGTGTTACGTTCATGTTTGTGATATCGGTCAATACTGGTGCAATTTCCTTTTCAAATGTTTTAAACATTGAAGAAGTGTTGTTCCTTCTACACTTGATTTGAAACGAAAATAAATCCAGAAAGAGAAGTTCACGATTAGGCAATTGAATGTGATAAAGTAAATAAACATTTCAGTGTACACAGTGCAGCATTCAAAGAGACACCTGTGCACATATACCTACTGAGTTCTCTCAGGAATGTTTTCACAATTTTTGCTGTCACACGAAAACAACGAAAGTTTACATTTGTTCTTCGAGACAATCATTGTCAACTCGAACTACAATTCTTGATGACCTAGCAAATGTATCTTTGATGTTTCCTGAATCTCAATCTTGCATCCCAGTCTTTGCTGTTTGACTACTGCGTCCCTGTCGCTTCAAGTAGCTATTGCAGTTTCTCTGTCCCCTGATTTTCATTTGTAACCAGATATTGTTGCGAAAAGGATACGAAAATAGAACTGATTAGGAGGATTAGTTGGCTCGTTAATTCAGGAGTAGGCTAGATATAAGGGTTTACAAAACCTCCTTTCATTTTGCCAGAACGGTGAGGAGAGAAGGAGTGGTGAAGCAAGGGCTGCCGAGAAAGGTGAGTTTTCCAGCATTAAAAGGGACTGACCTCAGGAGTCGGGTCTCCATTTTGCTAGATCGGTGAGGATAGACGGAGTGGTGAAGCGAGGGCTGCAGGGAAGTGTGGGTTTTCCCGCATAGAGGGACTTACCACAGGTGTCTGGCCTCCATTTTGCCAGACAGGCGATGAGAGAAGTTGTGGTGAAGTGAGGACTGCCAGAAAGGGAAAGTTTCCCGCATTAAAACGGACTGTCCTCGGGATTCGGGTCTCCATTTCACCAGAGTGGCGAGGAGAGAAGGCGTGTTGAGCAGCGGGCTGTCGGGAAGGATGGAGTTTTCTGCATTAAAAGGGACTTAATTCGGGGGCCGGGTCTCCATTTTGACAGAGTGACGTGGAGAGAAGGAGTGGCGAAGCGAGGCCTGCCAAGAAGGATACGTTTTCCCGCATTAAGGGGACTTGCCTCGGGAGTCGTGCCTTCATTTTGCCAGAACGTAGGCGAAATGCTAAAAAAAATTGTAAGACCTTATAGGAGAGTCCAGAACTGGAGAGCAGTATTCCAGAAAATAAATGTCACCCATTTATGACCGAGGAGGAATCTCTTGTGGAATTACTTACTGCAGAGGTCTGTTTAGGTTTGATACTTAAGTGCATTTAAGGCCTGATAGAGAGATTTTGTTTTAATCAGGTGGAGAATCGAACGTTATTGTGACAAAGATCGGAAGTGGAGTTGAGGGTGATCAGATTATCTATGATCCTCAAGTGGGCATTGACACGGGGCATGCTGACATGGGCACATAAACACAAAATGGTCGCTGAGCCATAAGTTGGTCACTGAGCTCAGAAGACGCTGAGCCTTTATTTGGAAAAGTACAGTGAAGCATGCATAGACACTGCCTGAGGCCAAGAAGATAGCAGGACATAAATGCTCCGTTTAAGGTGGATGGGGAGAGACTACACATTAGTAAGGTGTACTGCCCGCTGAAGTGTCTAAGACCATCCACCACCTTCAATAGAAATGTTAACTATTTGAGACTACTTGTTATGCATAGTTACTGCCTTAGATTTGCAGTAATGGAAAACGATCTTGCTTCTCAGGAAAAAAAAACGATTACAAGCAATGACTGCATTAATGGACATTTTCCGATCTTCTGGAACTGACATTGATTTTGTAACATAACATTCCTCTGAAACAGGCAATGATTCTGTAATGTTTTCTCCAAACAAACCATGCTGCCAAAAGAAAGGCTCAGTACCTGGTCATGAAATATATCAAATTTCGTGACATGCGCTCCGAGGGCGAGAGAAGGCTCTTAGTTGACAGCCGTGCTGCCGGACATCTCTCTCTGTTCGGAGATCCAATTTCGATGCACGATGAACTCTACTGTTGAACCCTGATTTTTACTTCGAGACAGATTATTTTACCCATAACAATCCCATTCAGTGGTGGAGCAATCTCGATCGACACTGTCTCTCGCA
The DNA here is from genome assembly GCF_020745735.1 of Hemiscyllium ocellatum. NCBI lineage: Eukaryota > Metazoa > Chordata > Chondrichthyes > Orectolobiformes > Hemiscylliidae > Hemiscyllium > Hemiscyllium ocellatum. Next base: position 103,747 of record NW_026867563.1, read on the forward strand.
AGAATGTCCTGGTTGAAAAAGGGACACCAATATCAATCACAATTCACCAGTCGTGGTCTCATCGATGCGCTATGTGACTTCAGTGAAGCATCGCTACCTCAAAACTGCAATCCTCTTGCGCTAAATGCCAATCTACAAATTTTATTCCTCATGTCTCACTCCAAGTCAAGAAATCAGTATACAATTCATTCACAATGAGCGCACAGATTCCAAACAGCTTGAGAAAGAGGATCATGCAGGATGGTGACTGCTTCGGCTTCAGAGCCAACTATCTCATGAGAACCGTTGAACCATTTGGGACAAATGATTGGGTCACCAAATCTCAGGTGAGTTGAGAACTTGAGAGAGTAGTGTTTCCATGAGCTTTAATGAGTTTGAGCAAGGGCCTGAACATACTGTCTCCAAACATGTAGAAGACATAACAATAGGTAGAACTGTTCTTTAGGATAGGAAATCAAACACTTTGTAGAGTGATGCTGATAGTTTAGGTCAATGGAAAAATTAAATCGTAAATAGTCTTTCATACGGGAAGACGTGAATTTGTTTATTTTGAAAGGGAGAACAAAACAACAGTATATTATTTGAATGGAGAAACTACATAATCAGGGGATTTGGAGATGCCTGTGCATGAAGAACAAAGAATTGGAAGCAGGTAATTAGCAAGGTTGAAATAATATTAGTCCTTATTTCAGGGAGTTGGGAAAGTCGGGAAGATCTACTGCACTGTTCAAATCACTGGCGAGACAACGTAGACAATAACGTGAGCAATTTCAATTCTCTTATTTCAGAATGATGTCATTTAAGTGGGAGAAGTTCAGAGAAGCGACAAGAAGAGGATTCCTGGTTTGCGGAGTGTTTTCTTATTGTCGAAGATTTGAAAGGCTTGGATTCTACTCACTGGAATTTAGAAGACTGAGAGGAGTTCCCACATCAAACATGCTGGGAACGTAAGTGCTCATGAAAGGGTAAATACTGATGAGGTGTTTCCCTCGTGGGAAAGTCAAGAACCAGAGTCTCAGAATAAAGACATGTCAATTTAAAACTAAGAAGAGGAAGAATTTGCTCTGTCGGTGTTCGTGAACGTGTGGACCTTCTTGACAGAGTGATCTTCTCCAGTCAGAAACGCTCTCCATTGAATGAAGGCCGAGATAGATAGAGTTTTGATTATTTGGGGAAGCAAGGTTTCCATGGAGAGGGCAGAAAGTGAATGTGAGGAAATTTTGAATTAGCTGTGATCACTTTGTATCGCAGATCAAGGTTGGATGCTTTGGGGGTGGGCGAAAGGTCCACTTCCCGTCCTATCTCTTATGGCCGTTAAATAAGGTGGTACGGGAATTAAACATTTACTGTCGGCATCGCACTGCGTCACAAACCAGCCACGCAGCCAACTGAATTAATTAATTCTTAAATCGACAAAATAGCAATTATGTGAAGGTGGATGATTGAAAGGCTGTTCACAGATTGTGACACACAGGAATAGAGCAATGTAGAGCTAGAGGAAAAGAAGTGTGAAACAGAAACAGAGAGACTGTTGGAAATACTGAGGAGAGAGTAAGAGAATGAGAGAGTGAGAAAGAGGTCAAGGAGAAAGACTAATCAGGTAGATGAGGTGAAGTAGAGTCAGTCATATAGATAGAAAAAGCAAAGTGAGTTTCTGGGAAGAGAACACAACAAAGAAGTTGCAGAATTTCAGTAAATAACTGACAGTAATTCCATAATCCCGTGACGTCTGGTAGTGCTGACCTGACATTTAATGACTAATGAGTCCTGTGAATGTTTTATAGGAGAGACAGGGAGCCAGTCTGTAAGCAACCAGCACCCAATGATGGCAACAAAGAAATTGTTAGTCTAGTTGAGGGGTACTTATTGGTGCCCAAGCACTGCTGATAAATCTCGGTGTCTGTTTTTAAAAAATGTTTGAGATTGGGGGAGTTTCAGTGACGGGTACGCATACACCGATAAGCACTGGGAGAGGGTTTAGTTGTGCAATGAAGTAAATTATTTTCAATTTTGATTAACTGGAACCTGCTGTAGGAACGGAAGCTGGAAGCTCACTCAGTCGTGTCATGCAGCATTCGAAGTAGAGACGTAATAGAAAAGGAAACTCTCGTCAGAACCATATTGAAAGGGGAAGTGATGATAAAGGCATAATCACCAGACCTCTGCCGAAGATGAAAATTCATCGTGCTACGCAGAATTGCCACAGCTTTAAACAGACTCTTTCACTGCTTTTCCGCATGACAATGATGGCCTCAACAGACACTGAGCAATCGTAATTCTGATTCCCGCCCTTTTAATAGGTGATTTCATGCTTTCTCAGTTGGATGAAATATGGCTATGAAACTAGACCTCCTGCAATAAAGACAGGAACACTTCCATGGCACCATATGAGCCATCATCAGCTTGCATCTGGCTGTTTAAGAGTACCCCAATGTTTAAAAATCAACTGGAGACAAACGTCTCCTCAGGGATAGATGAGCAGGCTAAACACTTGGGGATAGAGAAGGTTAACAGAAATTCTTCCATTTTAGGGATGTGAGGGAAAACAACCTGATCATTTTGGACAGTCGATCGGTCTGTTAATTATTTGCTTCTGAGTCGGAACACACCGGTCACAGGCCTTCATTCAGTCTCTCAGTGTTCAACTCAAGCTGCTTTATTGCAAGGCTAAAGACTGGAAAACATGCTGTAACACGTGTTCAACACAAAGGCTGCACGTAGCTGAGTGTCCAAACCTCAGTCTATCAAATTGCAGATACTCTATCATTGATGATTTCTCAGATTTTAGATATTATTGTCACGAGTACTCAGTTAGAGAAGTACAGCGGTACAGTGAAAAGTATGTAATCTTACCACACCTGGCGCTGTCCTACGTATCAATTCGTACAAACATGCTTAAATGCAAATTAATGTGAGGAACTAGTGTGTTAAAAAGTTAAATGCTAATTTATACAATCGAGGAAAGGTAAAGAAAGAGGAAAAAATCTTAGTGGCTTTAGCATAGAATCCATAAACTATTACTGACAGGATTACTATCAGATTAACATTAGTCCAGTAAATCAGCGAAATGTTCTGGGATATATGGCAATCTACCATATGATGATAGATTAGCATTGTTACCTCACAGCGCCAGCGACCCGGGCTTGAATCCAAACTTTTGTGACTGCTTGTGTAGAGTTTTCACTTTCTCCCCAGATCTATGTGGGTCCCTTCTGCGTGTTCTAGTTTCCTTCCACAATTCAAAGATGTGCAGGTCAGGTGGAGTGGCCATGCTAAATTGCTTGTAGAATCCATCTATGTGCTGCCTAGATGCGGCAGCCATGTGAAAGTCAGGCTACTAAGTATAGACAAGGGGGTAGAATGATCTCTGCAGTATCGATTTGGACTTTACGCAGCAATGATCTACTTCCACATTGTAGGATTCTATTCAACCCTTGAATGTTATGCAAGGTTATGAAATTGACTTCAATGAAAGAAAAATCAGGAAATGTGCGCCTAATGTTTACGAATTTACGCTTCTGGAGTCCTGCGTTTTTAATATCAATACATTTTCTGACAGCAAAGGAATAAATAAATAAAGGTAATTATCCAGTGATTTCTAAAAAGAACTTGGCTCTGTCAAATTATTGGAGATTAAAGCTTTTGTATCAGAGCCAGATTCAGAATGCTGGTATGTCACTTTATTACAGAATAGAACTAAATAAATGGCCACAGCAACTCAGGAATTCCCTCAAAAATAATCAGGGAAGACGTTCATCCACTTCTGTCAATCATGTGATTTAGAGATTCGCGAATCGATTCACACTCCTGAAGATTGGGTGCCTTCTCCTCCCGATTGCGTGGCCTCCAAAAGAAACACAGTAAAAATGGCAGTGAGGGAGTCGGACTCCACAAAACTGTGAGGAGTTTCTCTGTGTTACTGAGAGACAGGGAGAGAGAGAAGGAAGGGGAGACAGTGACGAAGCTAGAGAGAGGAAGAAATGAGAGCAGGAATAAGCAAGAATAGAAAGTAAGCGTTGTAAATTGATAGAGAGACAGAACTGCAATAAAATGCTTCGGGGAGTCAGAGAGTGATAGCGAGATGTAGGGAGTTATTTACGGAAAAAAATGATGGAGAGGAAGGGAGGAAGGAAAAAGCATGGGCAAGAGCAAGAGTAATACAAGCATGGAAAAAATTCGGAAATGTATGGGACAAAAGAATTGCAGATACTGAGAGAATGCATGAGATAGAATCGTGTGAAGGTGAAATCGGGATGAAGAAAGACTGAAACAATGAGGAAATGCGAGGGAGGTCGCAGGAAGAGGAGAGAGAAAGAAAGAATTAAAGAAATAAATAAAGAACGAAAGGAACAAAGGAACAAAGAAGGAAAGCAAGGGAGAAAAGAAGGAAGAAAGGAAGGACAGAGGGCGGAAGTTTCAGATGTGTAAGCGAAAATGAGTAGGAGGCGATAGAAGAAATAGTAAATTATAGGAAGTGAAAGCAAGGACAGGGCTATTTGAAGCCAACTGCTGAGCTTGACCTTGGTCCGCTCCCTTTGCCAAAAGGCCAGGATTTCGGCCCGAATCTGTCCCTCACCAGCTCAGCGTCTTAATCAAAAATGATCAGTTAGCACTGCTGCTTGGCACTTATTAAATAATATTTTTCTCATTTACAAACTGAAATTATAGACAGCTTATGTGCAGTTGTGCCTGTTCTCTCTGGTCCTGGAGTCAAGAGAATCACTGAAACATTGTGCGACAAGTTTGAACAAGCCAGAACGGCTGTCAAGACAATGAGAGGATAAAAATGGCCGAGATCAAAAACAATTGTTTTTTTCTTGACTTTGCAATGCAGTATGTTTCTAACAATCCCTATACCTGTGACTCCGAAGTGGATTCCGACATTCTGGCCACTGAAATGTGTCAGACATTGTAAGTATTGAGGAGGGTAAATTGAGGACTGCAGATGCTGGCGATTTGACTCAGGATTAGAGTGGCGCTGGAAATGCACAGCAGATCAGGCAGCATCCGACAGCAGGAAAATCGATGTTCATCAGGATGGAGCTCCTGCCCAAAACGTCGATTTACCTGGTTTCTGAGGAGATAAGGATATCAAATCTATTCAGGAAAACACGGGGAACAGTGTGGATGTCATCCAATGGGTGTAGATTACAAGCAAACCAACAATAACCACAATGAGGAAGTAGAAGTACAAGAAAGCAACATTATGGTTGAGAGCTAATGGATAGTAATAATCATCGATGACCATGCCCTACAGAATAGCACGAGACATATTTTCGTCTCTGGTTAATTTGCGGGTCATTCAGTGTCAGTCCTTCCCTAACATTTCATCCATTGTGAGCATCAAGAACGAAGGCCAGCCTGTTGCCAGAAAAATAAATAATCTGTCACTAGACTCTGTTTCTTACGGCACAAGAGCATCCAGATTCCTCTCTATCGCACTTTTCTTGAGTTTCTCTCGATTTAAAGAGTGGACTGCCTTTTGACTCTTTTGAAATAAGTGCATTACCTCACACTCCCAACATGAAACCAAATATGCCTGGTTTTGTCCCATTCAACCTAACTGTGCCCCTTTGCAGATTCACCCGTCCACATCACAACATGCTTTCCCACCTATTGTGCATCGTCAGCAAAACTGGACACATTTCGCTCTGCCATTTCCTCCAAGTTATTAATACAGAAATGAGTTATTGAAGCCCGATGACTGACCGTTCTGACACCTCACCATTCCATATTGAAAAATATCCAATAATTCCAATTCTGTATCTTCTATTAAATAAATAACGGGCATTCAATGTTCATTTATTACCCAACACCGTGACCTCCTACCTTTAGAGAAGGAAATTAGATCACTTACAGTGTGGAAACAGGCCCTTTGGACAACAAGTCCACACAGACCCGCCGAAGTGCAACCCACCCCTACCCCTACATTCATCCCTTACCTAACACTAGGGGCAATTCACCTGACCCGCACATCTTTGGATTGTGGCAGGAACCCGGAGGAAACCCACGCAGACACGGGGAGAACGTGCAAACTCCACACAGTTAATCACCTGAGGCTGGAATTGAACACGGGTCACTGGCGCTGTGAGGCAGCAGTGCTAACCACTGTGCTACCGTGCCGCCCACAATGAGTGGTCCCATAAAGCCCATTTATGCATAGTTTTTATATGGTTCCTTCTTTAATTCCTGCCAAAACTTCAAATTTGTATCATCGACTGGCTGCCTTGAACACCTCTGCTTGTAATATTAGCAAAGAAATCAGATAGATTTCTCAAGTGTGATTTCTCTTTAAACAAACGATGTGTGCTCAGTTTTCTAAATGTCGTGCTATTTCTTCCTTCATAATGGTCTCTAGCATTTTCTAATTGCTAAATAAAGCCGTGGAGCAAATGTAGGCCATTTAAACTCCCAGATTTTAGTGGGACCATGTCTGATTTGGCTAATCATCGACTCCACTTCTCTGCTTCATCCCGTGACCCTTCTTTTTTGAACTCTGCTTAAACAATCTGCCCTTATTTTCACATTACATTTGAAAGTGACAAAGCTGCTTCAACACTTTTTCATGTGCTGTGATACGGGTCGAGGTGAAAGGCGCTTTATAAATACAAGGACATCTTTCTTTCTCGAACCTTTGCCCTGATTATTAATCCCTAAGCTCATGGAAATGTATCATTCCCACCCATTCGATATCTGATGAATGTATGTAGTTCAATTCAAATTTCCATCATCTTTTTCGGTTCTGATCAAATTCATGGGACAGAAATAGATTGGGGTCGTGGTGCGGACAGGTCAACTCAAAAATTCTCCTTTCCTATTGGAGTCCACATTTCACTGAGAAATATGCAACACTACCCAGGGCCAAGTAGTCATGACCACGTGGTGAAGGCACAAGCTCGAATTATGCTGTGTATATTTCCACAGGTGATTGAATTCAATTGCCATCCTGACGAGTCAGTTATCTCTCAAACTCGAGAAAACACCACTGAGCAAATCCCTTTTTTCACAGATTCGGCCATTTGCTGACCTTCAGGAAACTCGACTTCTAAACCAGAAACATACCAGGCTCACATCGTAGGTCTGTTTTTCTTTGCACAGTTACTAAGAGTCCTACTGGGTTTCTGCGTTATTTTCGATTAATTCTACACAAATGATATTTTTCACTAAATACCTTCAATCCCAGTCCGATGGTAACTAACCCTGGTCAGTAGCAATGCTCCCTCCTGAACATTAAGGTGCCCATCTCCATCGTTCCCTCCCCCATCATTTAAAACAGCCTCAGGAAATCTCCAGTTAAACTTCTTTGCTCCACAGAGAACATTCCAAAGAGACGATGGGAATCCCTCCACAAAAAGGGATTTCTCATCCATGGACATGGCGCAAGGCACAGGATTGTGAAGCGAGTTTTGGAAAATATTGTCATTTGTCAGGCGGTAAATGTCAAGGAATCAAAATAGGAAACCAGTCTCCACCTTTGGGCCTCTTCAGAAACTCTTTGGGAAGCGGAATCAGAGGAGAATGAAGGGTGAACTGACGGACTGAGCAGAGACAGTCAACACAACTTCATCTTCTTTAAATGGCCTGAACATTGACTTTGATGCTCTTAGCGCATGAACTGATCTGAGACAATGAAAGGACTCTCGTTACGACACTTCAGAAAATGAAACCTCATCTCAGCTCTGGGACAATGAGAAAGCTCAAGATCAGACAAGACACTGAATGGCACGCAGGGAGACGGTCCTGGTTGTCGGAGAGCTGTTCCCCGCTGACATGGGTGTGTCTGCAGAGGGTGGAATAAGACTGTTCCCATGTCTCTACAATGAATAGGCAAGTAAAACTTATAGAGGGCAATTGTATTTTCAGGAGGGACGGGCTGAAGTTTGAAATCGCCAACAGCGTGCTATAATGGTCAAAAAACTTAGGATTCACCAGTTTCTGTGCCCTAATTGGTCAGTGCGTTCTGCTGCTCACGGCATGTTTAGCATTTCGAGCCTACAGAGGGATGGAACGATCGCTGTTGACATTTTGTGCGTTTTCTTGTCTTGCAATTCCAGACTTCTAATGAGATCAGTAAGCTGTTGCCCAAACAGAAACTTTATCCAAAACATCGATAGGCGTTTTGCAAAGTGTTTGCAACTAAGGTAAAGGGCTGTGGACATGGGGAATCAGAAACAAATACATAAACTGATGGGAGAACTGGGAGGTTTCACAATACCTGTGGGGTAAAAGGAGTTCTGAAAAAGCTCTGAAATATTGTCTCTGATTCTCTCTCTACAGATGCTGCCTGATATGCTGAGTTGTTCCTGCAGTTTCTGCTTTTCTTTTCAGCTGATTATCCATTCCATATATTTGTATAATTAAATTGGACCCACCATGTACTGACATTACACACTTGCTCACGCTGTCGGTATTGAATGAAAATAAACCCAACAATGATTGAATGTCCTTCAGCTCCATGCAATAGAGACCTCTAAAGAATTTATGAGGCCGTCGTTCTGTAGTCATAGCTGAGTGTGTCAGATGATAGACTTGACGTCTATTGGAACTTCCACATGCGGGTTCGAGTCTAACTGACTGCGGCTGAAGACGGAAAAAGTGCATTTGTTTCCCATCTTGTAGATTGCGATTCTAATCATGGCGGGGAGAAACACTTAATCGAGGTTAGGAATTTGGCAAATCTCCAGCGCACTCACCGAACAGTTCACATGCACACTTGAAAGGATAACTTTGTTTGAATCTGGGAGACGACAACAATGCATACTTGAAGGGCTGAAACCCATGTTTGTGCTGGAGGCCTCTGTGAACAGCTGCAGTGAGGTCGGTTTCTGGAGTGGCTGGGCAATATTTGCACAAAGCACCCGAACCAGGAAGGGGTGGAACCGACTCTTTCCTGACCTGTATGTCAGACAAGGTATCCACTAAGACATTGGGAATTGGGATAAATGGCAGTGTGGACATTCTTGGGATCAGTCTCTGGGAGAATCAGGAAGATGAGATCCTAATGTTCCCTAACACAGACGTGTACCAGGCCATCGTTTCCCAATACCTTGTGTGTGACATTCCCTGGCCCTGTATTCCAGGTAAAGACTGCCTTCACGATCTGTTGATGTTGTGTCAAACAGCTCATTGACTTCAGAGTTGGACGATTAAAGCGGTCTGGAAGTGACACCATGACAGAAACTAAAAGAGATGCGACATGAAATTGTCTGCAGTTTGTTGTGTGTTGAAAAGCTGCGGGCGTTCTCCTGTCAGATTTCCAGGAGCTGCAAGGATTGGGTCAGTGGGTTTTGAGAAATTAAAAGTTACATGCGAGCAGTGTGTGGGACTACTTCAGTTCAGTGTCGATTTCATATTCCAGCCCACTGCATCAGTTCTGATTGTCTGGAGAAGGGCTTTGTGTTCCATCTAAAGCTGCCTTTTGTGGGAGAACCTTGTGCCCGTGAAGCAAATGGAGCCGGGATCATCCTGAGGCCGCTGTCCCTCTCGGGGATGTGTCTGTATGTCTCCCTCTGTGGCTGGAAATCAGGATGAGACCCTCAAGGGTGATTCAACATGTCACATGTCAGTCCCATTGTTGTATCATTTTGAATCGCAGGGCGATTCTGCTTGACACTTGTTCCTGAAATATCAGAACACACAAGGTTATGGGCCAAAGAAAGAATCTGGGACTTGAACAGAAGGATGTTTATGAGTAACAAAGCCGATGGGTACAATGCTGTTTTCCCATGCTGTAAAAACTGGAAGGCGGAAAGAAATGATTTGCAGTGAAACTGATCAGAAATGAAAAGCTGAAAGCATTCTCATTGAGAACAGAGACGGCGATGTCTCTCGCCTTTTCTGGTGGTCCAGTGCTTAGGATTCGGTGATCTTACCACCACGCCTCAGGTTCGATTCCAGGTCAAAGGATAGAAGTGTTCCTCTGCTCGTACATTGTGGTGACATAAAGACCAGATTGACTTCGCGAATGCAGGGAAATAAGAAGCTCAGGAGATCGGAGAAAGATCGGCCAACAAAGTGGAATATTCTCAAAAAGCAAAACATGGAAGATCGTAAACATCTCAGAGGGTTTTGGCCTGAAGGAGATTGTGAAGGTATAATACGTTTTCAGATGGTTTTGACGCCCCAGAAGTTAGCGACAAGTCCTATTGCACTTCAATCGGTATATGTTAGATTTAATTTCCTTTTGATATTTATTTTCTATCTGCTGTTTCAAACAAATAAAAACCTACCTGATTATGTTTACGTTAAGGCAATTAGCGTTAGAAATGTAACTGTTCGTCCTTTTATTTTTGGGACTATGTGATTCTGGGTGTTTGTATGGGCTTTGTGTATGTGAATGTGAGTATAAATCTCTCTGGTTGTTTAAGTGGATGTTCAGGGCGAAGTGTCTGTGTGAGTGTGCGTGTGTTACGGTGATTGAGTGAGTGTGTATGTCTGTGGGTTTGTGTACATCAGTTTCCGTGACTGTGTACTTTAGTACATGGGGCAACAAATCAATCAAAGCAAACTACATTATATATGAAACTCATTGTTACGGACTAATGACTGAATAATGACAAAGGCAGAGGCATGATGGGGGAGCTGGGCAAAATTGACTGGGAAAGAAGCTGAACAGGGATGCTATTGGAACAGCGATGTCAGGAGGTTTTGGGAATAATTCTGGAGACAATGCAAACATTAATCCTGAGAGAAAAAGAAGCATGAAACAGTGAGGACGAGGCAACAATGACTGACTAGACAAGTCAGAGATTGATTAAGAGTAAACGAGAGAGTATATAAGTTGGCTAAGAGCTGAGGGAAATCAGAGGATTGGGATGTTTACAAAGGTCAACGGAGGGCAACAAAATAGAAGCAATATAGCCGGGAAAAATATGAAGGGTTAAGCTAGCTGGACTATTAAAGAAGACTGTTGGAGTATCTTTACATATATAACAGGTAAAAGAGAAGGAAATATGGGCATTGGTCCACTGGAAAATGACGCTATAGATCAAGGGTTACTGAAAGAAATTGGGAGAATGAGATTGACAAATATGTTATGATTGAATGACACAGCAGACTCGATGGGCTGAATGACCTAATTTCTGCTGTTATGTCATATATTCTACGGTCATCATTTATAAAATACAAACTTTTCAAACAGCCATACTCATCCAATTTGGGCTTCCCGCTCGTTTTGAGATTTATCCTAATTCACCATTGAGGTTGGTGCCTTCATCTCTTTGGGCAATAAGCTGTAGACTTCCCTTTGGAGCCGGACCCCTCTCCTCTTTAAAACCCATCCAAGATGCCTAGTTCTTTGAAAAAGCGGTTGGTCGCTTGCCACTCATGTCTGCTTTCTTGATTCATAATATTATCATTCTCTTTCCCACAATGAATAATTTTAAGATATTGTAAATTTGGTAAATAATGACTCGTTTTGTCTCAATCCACTTATATACACTCACAGCTCCACGTAACGTGGATAGAGCACACTGGAAGCATTGTCCACTTCTCTTCGCTATCTACCTGTGCACTCTTCTGGTCCCGTTCTACCTTGGGATATTACAGTGGAAGCACTGTACACACCTCACACCGCAAAATACTTTGTTATGACAGTCAAGGGAATATTAGTCACCCTTCGAATTCCAATTCACGGCGGGAAGAATTCACTTGCAGCAATATCCGATCTTCTGATCACAATGTTCCTCAGATCGACAACATTTAATTCTTGTGCAATCATCTGACTACAGTTAAGCTTGGGTAGAACACACGGGTAGTACGGTACAAACGTCATTTTACAATTTATATGGATTAGACCACACTTGAAGCGCTTTCCTGTTATATGACAAATGATTCCCAGCCGACAAGCCTGGGTATTGATGGCTCCTTCCTGCTGACATTAATGTGCTGTTCCTTCCTGTCTCCAGCAGAAGCGTCTGTGAGCAGAATGAAGAAAGATGCCCTTCGTCTATCATGAAAGCGATGAGAAAACGAGGGTAATGCAATTTTGGAATTGTGACCATTGCTGTACCAAGTAATGAGAAGTACAACGCACAGCATTTCGCCCTGTGTTGTCCCTCGGATTATCTGACCCACATTGATCGCAATTGTTGTCATTCAGACATAATTAGTTTGTATGTATTCTCTTTCCTTGACCAGTTGCTTTAAGAATGCTGTGAATAAATCTTGCTGCATTGAAGAGCGCCTCTTGCGTGTTTCTCCTTTCTGATTGGGGTTGGTGTGTCCGGTTTGCAGATTCGACTTGGAACCACGTGTGTGTGTGTGCGTTTGTCTGTGCATGTGTGTGTGTCTGCACGTGTGTGCGTGTATGTGTTTGTGTTTTAGTGGGAGTGGGAAAGAGAGAGACGGGTAGTATTAACGAATATAAAGGTCTTCTGTCCTCCCTTCAACGGGTTGTTATTGCGACGATCTTAGCGGACAATAAAGAAAGCACTGATTATTCTCTCGTGACCCTGGTGCTTATACATCTCATCACTACTGGAGAAGGATTGAGTGCAAATTACTTTATTGAATGTGAGAGTATCTCTCTGCATCCACAGAAAAAATCAGATGAAGTGGTAGAGACCATCCAACACACTCAAATCCTGAGATGATATTCAGGTAAATCGAGGCTAGAAATGTGTCTTAATCTGGTCAGGAATCCTTAAAACACGATTCTTATGCAATCATCAATCACAGAGCTGACATTTCCATTGAGTTTGTTTCATGGTTGAGCCAATTTGATATCCACCAAGGTGTTATAATGAACTATGGATTATTTCTCATCTCGAGACACATCAGGCCCAAACCAAATATATATTTTCTAATCCCTCCCGGGTCTCTCTCTGCTCTGTTACAAATATCCACTTTATCGCAGGGAACCACTCCAGAAAAGCTCTGTCTTCATCTTGTTAGAGTCTCATGCCCACTCTGAGACGAGACTCCAGTTACCATCTGTCGCTGCGTCCACAGCTGTTTGGAAACGAAGCCGTGCCCTTCATAGAATGAACCTCTACATCCCCTATCTCCTCTTTCATTGCTGCCCATGTTCCCTGCCACGTGTTGAAACACACTTTTGGTAGTCCCTCCATAACGTCATTTTCTGTGTGACAACATCAAATTCTTTCTCAATACTTTTGCCCTGTAAAACGGACTGGAAAGTTTCATTTCCAGTAATTGATACAATTTTTGTCACTATCAATACATATCTGCTCTCGAAAGAGCTTACTAAGTTCAAACTGGGAGCAATGCCCCCTCTTCTGTTTCTATGAACATCATTTGAATCACATACTTCTGCAATCAACATCCTTTTGTTGTCTGTGCCCAAGCCTTTGTGACCATTTGTCAGAAGAATGGAGGAAGGTGAACAAGGTCCCGTTTGCACAATGACGAGACTCTGGACTCTTCGCACCAATTGCAAGATTCCTCTTGAGGAACTGAATGAGAAAAAGGGAATGTATCGGGCTCTGACTAAGCTGAGTAATTCCTGTTATTCGCACTTCACTTGTATCAGAAGATCCAACAATCTCGGACCTCCTACTTTGTAAAACATGTGACCAAAACTCACTGCTATGATCACTGCCTCTTGTCAGTGTCTAATTTCCAAATAAGACTCTGGAGGGTCGACCCTGAGGGGGAGGCAGAGGATGTTAGAAAATTACAGGGACCGCCTTGACACCTTTTAACTCTGACACAGTTATCCCCACAGAATCGTGCCTCACAACCAATTTCCTAGGCTCAGATATTAAGGTCGTTGGAGATAACATGTGACGCTGGAAGAGACCAACCAAAATTGTTGGGAGCGACATATCTGTACAAATTATAAGGACGGACTGGCCCCGGAAGTCCGTAATGATGTCTCCAGTCTTTGCCGTCCACTGCTCTGAGAAACATAGATTGTTGATTTTTAGGGCAGTCACATTTACGTGGAAAATGCAGGACTGTGGACGTCAAAACTTCTGGATCAGACATGATCTTATTAAATTGCAGAGCATGTTCGAGTGATTGAATGACCTGCTTCCACTTCGGTTTCTTATTTCTTTAAATCTCAAAGGATCCTTATTGGCAAAATAGATGTTCAGCGTTCTCCTTAGTGAAATAGAGCTTGCATTTGTCCAGCTCAGTTAATAGAGGGAGGAGTGTTAGAACCCAAAAGATTAAGAAGAGTTCGAATTTGAATGCAAGTATTATTTTCACACAGTAAGTTGATGATAGCTGATTGAAAACAGACGGAACACAGTTTAATTGCTTTACCACGACTTACGTGAGGGTATGGGGTAGAATTGACAGTGAAAAAATGAGACGAATGGTCTGCTAAGTTGCGGATAGTGGTTCAGACTGAGTGCATGAAAGTTTTGAGTCTCATGGCTGAATTTTCGTCCCCTGGTTCAATTTTTCAACATATTTAACCATTCGTGTGATGGGATATGATAACAATATCTTCAGCTGCTCTCGAAACCTCCTCTGGCTCACGGCATAAATGCAGGTATTGGTGCAACAACTCATGAGCTGCATCATGAATCCAATCTCACGTACAAACCGGTGCAGGAATACAGACCTGTATCCTAATCTGAACATTCGGTACCAAGTGAAGTACAGCATTGACATGAACCACAGCAGGATGAAATTCCCTGAGATCAGAAGTAATAAAATGCTAGATCTCCTTCGGTTCTCCAATTCTGGCTTTCTCCGACCCTCAACATCTTTACGAAGGCAAAGTCTCCTGTGGGTTCTGTTGGCCACAATGATATGTTTCACCGAGAAAGCATTCAGTAGCAGTATCAGAATGAATGCTATGCCAGGAGTTAGGTGATGAAGAAATTCTACTGAACTCCAAACCTTGGATCGCAGAACTTCCTTTGTTATCCCACAAAACCAAGGGTTATTCCTTATCAAGTATTGACGCGTTAACATGGAATACCAGAAAACGTTCTTGATGCAGCTAAGCACAGACACTGCCCCCAAAGACACAGTTGCTGTTTTCTCTGTGCAATATTTCCTTTTTAACTTCTGGCAACAAATGGCTACAAATCGATCAAAGGTGAAAGCAACGGTGAACCAGACAGAGCAGTCAATGGCTGCATAAAGCAAGACAGCGTGGATATTACACAAGGGGACATTCCTCAGAAAAATAAAATTCTTCCGATAAACAATTGGAATGTGTCGCATGACAAGATCGAAGATAATGACGAGCAGATCTGCTGCTGCCATGGCCACCAGATAGCGCCGAACAGATTTTGAAAGACCAGTTGCAACCCGGGAAAAAATCACAATTGTCAAAACGTTCGCTTAAAAGAAGGGAAATAGACAAGGAATTAGTCTATCAGACGACAGCAAAAGCTAGAAATCTTGCTTACGTATTTATTAGTAATTTAAATAATGTTAAACGGATCAATTAATTTGTTACCACACAAGTTAATAGGGTTGTAAATAAGTCATATTGCATGTTGGCTTTCATTAGCATGGGGCTACAGTTTAAGTGCAACTAGTTCAGGCTGCAGGTCTTTGAACCCTGGGTTGCACCATATTTGGAATAATGTATTCAGTTCTGGTCACAACATTAAGGAATGATGAGGAAGCTTTCGAGAGGTTGCAGAGGGGTCTGACAACGATGCTGTCCGGATTGGAGAGCAAGCCTTATGAACAAAGGTTGCGGGAGTTAGGGCTTTTTTTCCCATTGGAGCGAAGAAAGGTAAGAGGTACATTTATAAATATGTACAAGACGATGAGAGACATGGAAAACGTGGATAGCCAGACACTTAATCACAGGAGAGAAATGTCTATCACGAGGGGGCATATGTTTTCCACTGATTGCAGGATGGTACAGAGTGCGGGCCAGAGATAGTTTCTTTACACACAGAGTGGTGCATGAGTGGAATGCACTGCCAGCAGTAGTAGTAGTCAGATACCTCAGGGACATTTAGCGACTATTGAGTATGCACATGGATGGTAGTAAAATTAACGGTATGTACATTAGTTTAATCTTAAGTATGATAAAAGTTTGGCACAACATCCAGGGCTGAAAGGCCTGTGCCATGCCGTGCAGTTCTGTGCACTATCTTCTATGTTCGTTCATCATTTTGATTGAAATCTCGGTTCTAGTTTCAAAGCCGACCCTCTCCTGCACTTCAATACAAAGAGAAGCTGGTGCAACATTTAATATAAAAACATTAAAATTCTGGTTACATTGAGGACATGGGAGTATGTAATCTAAGTGCCCTGAGGTAATGTACGATAATGTGTCCATGCTCCTTCTGAGGATCGAATCACTTAGTCACAGATTTCCGAAATTGTGGATCAGATCAACAAATATCCAATTCCTCCACCATCAGCGTTCAGTAGCAGCAGTGTTTGCTATCAACAAGATGCTCAATGGAAATTCTCCAAAAATCCTTAGACAGCACCTTCCAAACCCTCTCACACTTCCATCTACAAGGACAAGGGCAGCATATAGTTAGGAACACTATCAACTACAATTTCCCCTCCATTCCAGTCACCAACCTGACTTGGAAAATACCGTCGGTCCTTCACAGTAGTTGGTTCAAAATCTGGAAATTCCCTCCCTACCGGTGTTGTGGTCAACCCACAGCAAGTAGACTGCAGCGATTCAGGAAGGCAGCTCTCTACAACCTCATCAAGGGCTAATAGAGATGGGCTGCCAATGTTGGCCAGACCACGACGCACAAACCACACAAATGACAAAAAAACGCTGCAATAAAGGAAGTATTCCATGATGAATCTCCCTGACATCTCTCTCTCTCTCTGTCTCTCTCCTGTAAAGGTCCCAGACCTAACTTTTCCAATTCGTTTGAGCTGGTGTTTGTTATGGATTTTACAGGAGTGATACAGCTAGTCAAAAACCCTCGGCTTTGAAAAATAGAAGATTTCTTTACACAGTACTGAATGAAACACAAACAAAAGAGAACAGATGCCAGAATTTCTTAAACTGTGCGAAAACCCAGCACATTGCCCCCCACTCCGACACACACACTTAATTATGCTGTTCTGAGTTCCTACGAAGATCCGCATAAAGACCCTTAGTTCTTAGGTAGAAGAAAGAGGGTGGTGGTGGAGGATTGCTTTCAGACTAGAGGCCTGTGACCAGTGGAGTGCCACAACGTACTTCGCTGGATTCACTACTTTTTGTCATTTATATAAATGATTTATAGTTGAACACAGGATGTATAGTTCGTAAGTTTGAAGATGACACCAAAACTGGATGTGTACAGCGGACAGCGAAGAAGGTTACCTCACAGTTCACTGGGTGTTGATTAAATAGGCATATGGGCTGAGGAGTCGAAGATGGAATTTAATTTAGATGAATGTGGCGTGTTGCATTTTAGAAAAACAAATCTTCGCAGGACATATACACTTAATGGTAAATTTCCAGGGTGTGTTGCTGAACAAAAATTCATTGGAGAGCAGGCTCATAGTTTTGGAAGTAGGAGTTGTAGGTAGATAAGATAGTGAAGACGGTATTCATATGCTTTCCTTTATTGGTCAGAATATTAAGTATCAGTTTTGGAAAATCATGTTGCGGCTGTTGGTCCGGCCACTTTTTGAATATTGCAGGAAATTCCGTTCTTCTTCCAATTGGAAGAATGTCGTGAAACTTGAAAATGTTCAGAGAAGATTTTCAAGGATGTTCCAAGGGTTGGAGGATTTGAGCTCTAGGGAGAGCCTGAATGGATTCGGGCTGTTTTTGCTGGAACATCGGGTGTTCAGGTGTGACCTTCTACTCGTGTATAAAATCAAAAGTGGCATGGACAGGATGAATAGGCAAACTCTTTTCCCTGTGGTGGAGGAGTCCAGAATGAGAGAGTATAGATTTACCGTGAGAGGGGACTGTATAAAAGAGACCTAAACGGAATCATTTTCACCCAGAATGCTGTATGCGCATGAAATAAGCTGCGAGATGAAGTAATGGAGACTGGTACAATTCCAGCATTTAAACGGCATCTAGATGATTACTTGAATAAAAGATTTTAAAGTGATATGCGCCATGAGCTGGCAAATGAGATTGGAGTAGCTGACAATATCTGCTTGGCACGATGAGTTGGAAAGAAGTGACTGTTTCCGTGCTGTACATCTCTCTGACTGATTCAAAGCTGCAACATGGGTGTCTCTGACTGAACGCAGCACTTAGCTTATCTATTGTTTCCCCTTGAGACAACAGTGCCGAATTGAATTCTAGAATTGTCGCAGTTAGTGTGGAGTGGGAACGCCCTGCTATTAGGGAGGAGGTTACAAGGTATAAGCAATGGGGAAGTGGAGGAACCGTGATATATTTTAAAATATGAATGTTGAGTGACTCGGAGGTGACCGCCTGTGTAAGTGTTAGCATATAGCTACTATCCCCATCCTTCCTGATTGAAGAGGTTGTGCCTGGGGACGATACAGTCTAAGAATCATTGGCGAATTCCTGCCCTGCATTTTATCGATGCTATACACTGCTGCCAATGATCGTTACTGTTGGAGCAATGAACGTGTTCTCGAAAGATGGCTGGTTTGCTTTGCATGGTAGGGAGCTTATCGAGTATTATTGGAGTTACATCAAACCAGGCAAGTGGAGAGTGTGACATCACACACCTGACTTGCTCTTTGTCGATGAAAAGTCAGAGGTGAGTTACTCGGTGCTCGATTTCCCGCTGACAGCGTGGTCAGGAAGCTAATATTTTGATATGTCGAATCTAGTTATTGCACAGCAACGTTGCTGAGTGTAGAGTTGAGAATAAATGGCGGAGCAGGGCTGGAGGTCAGCGCAGACTACTATTGATTCTTGCTCATAGGTTTTATTGGGTCTCTTTGAATTGATGAAAGTTTTCAGAGAGAGAGAGTACAGATTGCCAAGCTCCTGAACATCAGGAATAGCAAGAGTTAATACGTTGGTTGGGTATGTGGGGACAGTTGGTGACAAGTGAGCCCTTCCGAGAAAAGAGTTACCTACTGCTTGGGCCAGGATAAGGAGTTATCCTACATCAGCCAGAGGCAAGAATAGAGACAAAGACATTAATTCTAAGTGACATCCTCAGTGCTTGGGAGCCTCCTGTGAAGCGCTTCTGTGATTTTTCTCCGGCATTTATAGTGGCTTTTCTCTGCCGCTTCCGGTTGTCAGTCCCAGCTGTCCGCTGCAGTGGCCGGTAAATTTATTACAGGTCGATGTGTTTGTTGTTAGAATCTGTGCATGAGTGCCATGCCTCGAGAAATTCACTGGCTGTTCTCTGTTTGGCTTGCCCTATAATGGTCGTGTTGTCCCAGTCGAATTCATGTTGCTTGTCATCTGCGTGTGTGGCTACTAAGGATAGCTGGTCGTGTCGTTTCGTGGCTAGTTGGTGTTCGTGGATGCGGATCGTTATCTGTCTTCCTTTTTATCCTTTGTAGTGTTTTGTGCAGTCCTTGCATGGGATTTTGTACACTACATCGGTTTTGCTGATGCTGGGGTCGGGTCCTTCGTTCTGCTGAGTTGTTGTCTGAGAGTGGCTGTTGGTTTGTGTGCCGTTATGAGTCCTAGTGGTTGCAGTAGTCTGGCTGTCAGTTCGGAAATGCTCCTGATGTATGGTAGTGTGGCTAGTCCTTTGGAGTGTACAAAATCCCATGCAAGGACTGCACAAAACACGACATAGAACAAACAGGAAGACAGCTAACGATCCGCATCCATGAACACCAACTAGCCACGAAACGACACGACCAGCTATCCTCAGTAGCCACACACGCAGATGACAAGCAACATGAATTCGACTGGGACAACACTACCACTGTAGGGCAAGCCAAACAGAGAACAGCCTGGGAATTCCTAGAGGCATGGCATTCATCCACAGATTCTGTCAACAAACACATCGACCTGTAACCAATATACCGGCCACTGCAGTGGACAGCTGGAACTGACAACCGGAAGCGGCAGAGACAAGCCACTATAAATGCCAGAGGAAACATCACAGAAGCGCTTCACAGAAGGCTACCAAGCACTGAGGATGTCACCTAGACAGGGAACGAAATGTTTGCAACACAAATTCCTAGCTCGGCGAACAGAACCACAACAACGAGCACCCGGGGGACAAATCTCCTCCCAAAGTTTGAAAACATTAATTCTAACCCAGCCACCACCGTCTTTCCTCCTTTCTACGGGATATACATGAAGAAAGTGGAGCCTTCTCGGTTGTAATAGTTGAATATACTCCCTGCACCACATCTAAAGTCCTAACTAACTGATGTACATTTAATTTAAGTTTATTATAACTTTCATTTGGAAGGTACGAAGCCAAGACCCATCACAACCGCTATAAAATAAACACACAACAACAACCTCGGAAGTCAAACCAATGATCACAAATCAATAGACAAGTAGAGAAACTCTAGATTCAAATCATGGAAGCTGCAATAACAAGACAGCGCTTATCCCATTGGAAGAATTTCTTGCTAAAGCAATCGTCTCACGGTTTTATTCAGTTACAATGGCTTCTTTGACAAAGATCATACAAAATATGGATGATTTTTCTGGTGCAAACAATATTCGGAGTGAATTCCAAGATGAAATGAAAATCAAAATCAATGATCAATGTGGAAGAGTTGTAAACTCCCTGAGTCACAAATATTTCGAATGACAGACAGTCGGTTCTGGTGATGTAGAAGATGTGGAATTATGTCAAACATGCAATTATCAACTCTAATGTCTAGAACACAGCTTGTGTGAAATTGGTGTGTCACGTCATGGTTCTAAAAGAGTTAAGGACAGAAACCACATTAGACTCTAGATACTCTGATGTTAGTGCAGACACTATGACGATGGACTGAGGAGTTCAGCTCAATACCTACTTGATGTGAGGTCTCTTTTCCATGACTCCTGAAAAACTCAGCAATTATGAGTAGCGAGAACAAAATGTAACAATTACTTTCTTGTATCATGGGATAAAATATAGTTATCAGGCACATGCGAAGAAGAATGGAATATTCAGCCTGTCAAGACTGTTTGGACATTCAGTAATATCATGTCAGATCTGTGGTCAATGCTGCAACTTGCTTTTGATCGACATCCTGCAATACATTTGATTAAAATGAAATCTCTTATTTAAAGTTAACACCTGATCCAGCATTGATTGCTGTTTGTGGACGATAGTTGATGTTTTTTAAACCAACCTTTGTGAACGAAAGTGCTTGCTAACATCTGTCATGAACGGTCCGGCCCAAATTCTCAGACCATTCACACGATTTCGGAAACAAAATCACTGACCAGTTGGATACTTCATGCCCCCTTTTGTTTTCTTCTTAATAGTTGGATGATTACCATCAGATCATCCCTTAACATTTTAAACTCTTGAGAAAACAGGCTAAATGTGCATAATGTGTCCTACGAATTTAACGACAACGTACTGATCTTCCTCTTGTAAATCTGAGCTGCAATAATTTCCAAAGCCAACAGACTCTTCCGAAGGTGTGTAGAGCTCAAATCGGCTTAGGCATAGAATGCCGACATTGTAGCATCAGGCCATTCAGCCATAGAGTCCACCACTGAAAATGTGTTGCTGGTTAAAGCACAGCAGGTTAGGCAGCATCCAAGGTACAGGAAATTCGACGTCATTGGGCTCTGGCCCGAAACATCGAATTTCCTGTTCCTTGGATGCTGCCTAACCTGCTGTGCTTTAACCAGCAACACATTTTCAGCTCTGATCTCCAGCATCTGCAGACCTCACTTTTTACTCATAGAGTCCACCACGATCACTTCCATCACATTTTACTCAGACAGACGTCACTTACACTATCCCTGTAACCTTGCATCTCCCTGCACCCTATGGGAAACGAGAATGAGAAATCCACCTGAACCACATACCTTTGGACTGTGTGAGGAAAACGGGGCGGCACGGTAGCTCAGTGGCTGGCACTGCTGCCTCACAACACCAGACACCCGGGTTCAATTCACGCCTCGGGTAACTGTCTGTGTGGAGATTGCACGTTCCCCCCGTGTTTGCGTGCGTTTCCTCCAGATACAGCAGTTTCCTCCCACAGTCCAGAGATGTGCATGCCAAATGAATTGGCCATGCTAAATTGCCCGTCGTGAGAGATGCATTAGTCAGGGGTAAATGTACGGGAATGGATCATGGTGTGTTGCTCTTTGGCCGGTCGGTGTGGACTTGTTGGGCCGAAGGGCCCGTTTCCACACTGTAGGGAAAACTAATCTAATCAAACAGGGAACACATGCACACTCCACGGAGACAGTTTCTAAAGGTGAAATCGTACGCGGATCCCTTGTACTATGAGACAACAATGCTGAACATCAGCCACCGTGCCACACAGCATGCTGACTTTCCACTGATTTGGAGAGGAATGTGTTGTTATAAAATGTTTAGGTGCATCCAAAAACGGACATGATCACTGGAAAAATGTCAACATTTGCAGAACCCAAGGTCAAGCAACAATGTGGTCAGGAGAACATAGCATGAAAAACTGAAATAGTCATGCATTTTACAATAGTACAGCAGAGCTGCCAATGAGCAATACCTTCCGCAGATTTTAACTCCAGGGTCGCTATCAAGGTATTAGGAATATTGAATTGACTGTACTCATTAGTAAGGTTTCATGCCGTGAATGATCTATGGCTTTGGTAATGGGCTAAATCGTGGGGTCGTCAACAGGATTGGCGTTGGGAAGTGTACGGAATCTGGATTTGCTTTTCATTTGCAAACGAAAACAATGTTTTTCAAAGCAAAATAAAGTCGCCGGAGAATCTCAGCATGTCGAGCAACATCTGAAGAGAGAACAAGGCAGAGGTGATGTTTGTGGAAATTGTTAAATCTTCCAGCAATTGGCAAAGTCAACACATACTGTGGTGACTTAGTTCAAAAAGACCGGTATCAAAAGAGAGCAAAATACATTAAGACAGTTTTCGCCGGTTAGAAATTGAATAGTTTAACATGTTAGGAAGCAATGTAGTCAGTGTAGATGATTCTAGAAAATTACATCGAGATATTGAGAGACGAAGTCAATGGAAAGAATTGTGACTAATGGATTTCAACGTAAGCAAATGTGAGATTATCCGTTTTCGGTGGATAAAGGATAGACGTGGGACCTTAAACGTGACGTGAAGTTAAGCAGTTAATTTACAAAGACACTTGAGTGTTCAATTGCATAGGGCTTCAAAACGACAGGAACAGATGCAGGAACCAATCATAAGAGCTAGAAAAAATGCTAACCTTCATATCTTGAGGACGGGATGACAACGATGTCGCTCTTATGCTGTGGATATATAAAACACTGGATAGACTTCTCAAAAAGTAAAGTGAATCGATCTGTTCACCATACCTTAAAAAGGATATGTTGGGCTTTGGATTGGGAATGGTTGTACTGACGGTGTGTATGGGGGGTCGTGGGGTGGCGGGGGGGAAACGGTCCAGACTTTACAGGCATGGGGATAACTTATCAGAGGTTACATACGTCAGACTAGTTTCTTCGAGAACGCAGGTTAAGGGATCATCTGTTGTAAACCATTCTAGATAATAACATGATTGACTAAGCCAAACAATTTCAATTGTGTGAGCATTCTGGAACTAGGGCCACACTCTGAGAATTAAGGCCAGCCTGTTCATGAGAAATGATAGGAAGCAGTGGAATTATCTTCCAGTAAACACAGTAGATGCTGGATCAAATATTGATTTTAGATCTTACACAGGTCTTTTTTTTTAAGGAAGAGGCATGGGTTAATGGCGGATATATGGAGTTATGACATAGACCCGTCGCAAACTAATTGAATTACGAAACAAGTTCTATGCACTGGATAGTCTATTGTTCTTCTGATGGTCATATATGCCTCAATGGGTGAGGCGGGGGAGGGGAAACAGAAATGTTTGATTCCTGATGCCCCGAAATGTGAAATCTGAAATACAGAATGAATTGTTGGACAGACAGACTTACCAGGTACACCCAAAATCGAAAGAAAGGGATAGAAAATGTGTTGGACTATCTGAAGAGACAAATTAATCCGTAATGATAATGGTATTCTGTCATAATTTGCAGAGAGATAGTCATATTCCGATGAAAAACCTTTCCCCATTATTGTAGCCTTCCGATTGCAACTTTTCAAATTCGGACTGAATTTCTCCTGCATCAGCTTTCACTGCAGCTGATAATTCCTCTCCGTAGCATTGGCTGTTCTCTTTTTGGAAATGTATCAACAGGGCTGCAGTCTTAATCGAGAGAGGGAAATCTCCAGGGACATCATTCTGCGCCACCGAGGCTGGCAATCGGAGCAAACAAATACACTAATTAAGATGATGTGAAGGCGATTAGTGACAGTCAACAAGAGACATTTAACCAATTACAACTCAACACATTTGCACGGCAATAGGTTTGTATCTTCATCGATCTGAACGAGGGTCAGGAAGTTTCTTGAATCAAGAGTGGACCTTTCAACTTGGAACAATTATTAACGGGCAAAATGTTGTTGTGATGATTCACACGTCAGAAACCGTACGCCCAGTTTGCACAACAGGGCAGAGATGTGCCGTGAGGGCAATGCTTCGGGCATGACTGGAACAGGAATTGTTCGCCTATCGAGCAGAAGGCATATAAAATCGTTCTGTTCTCAACGTATTCAATAATATTGCTATTTAATCTTCCTCCCAAGTATTGCCACTCATGCTGCTTACATGCTGTGGAAGTGGCAGTCTCCTGGTACTACAGCAAGCACTCCAATGCCAATAGGCACAAGCAAGAATATATAAGTTAGGGAAAAGTGGAGGCCATTCAGTCGCCTGTGTGTGAGGCATCAGTTGATCCAATCATTTCTGATCTTATTTCGACCTCAAGTCCAATTTGCTAGTCGAGTTGCATTGCCATTCATTCCATTCTAAATTAGAAATCAGTCTCTCTGCTGAATAAATTTGATTATTGTCCTGACATCTATTTCGATCTAAGGGAGTGAAATTCAGAGGCATTTGACCCTGTGAGGGATACAATACCTCCTTATCTTTGTGTTAAACCTGCTACTCATTGTGGTAAATCAATGTAGACTACCCCTATTTTGCGAAATATCCTGCCCATCCCATAAATGTCACTTCCCTTTTATTGCTCTTATATTCCTTGATTACATCTCTTCTCGTATTTCTGAACCCCAGGGCGAACAGGCCCAAACTGCACAATCTCTCTTCATAAACTAAAGCACTTATCTCTGTCATTAAAACGTCACATTAAGCAAGACGACAGAATGGAATGAATGCAGCTGTCATGGAGATTTTGTTTTCTCTCAATACTGTAGAAGTTGAGAGAGCTGTGGGCTGGGTGGAACTTTCAACTTCGGTATAACATTAATTCAATATGCTGCCATGGGATGATGTGTGGATGGGTGATGTGAGGGCACATGTTGGTTGCTCCTGGAGAAAGAAGTTTAATGATATTTGATCAGAAAACACAAAATGTTGGTCACGTGTTTGAAATGTTCGCGAATTGAAATTGAAATATTTTTATTATAAATTATTTGAGAGATCACAGCAACAAAAGGCACTGACATTGCGAAGATACGAATTGGCCTAAATCTAATTAAGATGCAGGATAGGTTTGGAGGACAGAATCTCCTTCTCCTTTTGCTCAGAATTTGCGATAGATTGTCAATGATAAGCTTAGCCATTTGGCACAAAATGCCTCGTGAGCACTTTGCCTTATCAGAGATCAGCAGAGTCTGCAGCAGAGACCTAACTGAGTAATACATCATTTACCACATTGTTGGCCGAGCTATTTAGAGTCTAAGTGTCAGGAATGGGGGAAGGATTGCCTGGAACTGAACTCAAAGTGCGTCCACATTTTATGAATATCAAATTAGCATCCCCCCCCCACCCAAACACACACAGTGTTACATCAATATAATCACAAACATTAATCACCCAATACTGTTTCGTTGGTGGTATCAGTGATTGCAAACCTGCTTGTGTGGATTAGACAATCTTCGTATGTGTTTCCTGTTGATTTCATGTGACTTAGTTTGATTTTATTTGATTTATTGTCAGGTGTACATCAGCACTGTGAAAACGCTTGTTTGCAAGCAGCATAGGCAACTCGCAGCAAGCAAGGAAATGCAGATTACACGCTGAAAAACAAGACTTGAACAGAGAAAGGCATGCGGGGTACACCGCACAGGACGTCCACTTGACAAGATTAACACTAGAATCACTGTTTGAAGCTAAGTGTCAACGAGTCAAATGACCCAAAGTGAAGCAAGTTGATAATCAGTTCTGGTGGTGATTCACTCTGGAATTTAGCCCCGTATTCGCTTAAAGAGTTAATGCATTCGCCATCTATGGTCTCGAAATTACACAGGGTAGGCAAGGAATACACTGCTGTTGAATCTTGAAGCCCTTCCCCGGTGCAACCTCTCATCGTGGAAGAACATGTGGTGTGGTGAAGTATGGCCAATCTCTCAGTTACCAATCTTAGTGACAGGACCAGGCCATTTGGGTCCTCGAACATGCTCCACCACTCGAGTTAGTAATGGATGGTGAGGCAGGATTTTAACTATGTCTGAGCACTTTGTCCCACGCCAGAACCGCACCCTGTCAATTCAAGATTTTCTCCCTTAGGAAGCCATCCTGATTGATCCTTGGCACCAGGTGGATGAAGTCGGGGGATAGCGGCAGGGTTCGATGTGCGGAGGGTTGCAGAAATCTACTCTTCGTTGTGTGAATCTATGATTTAAGATAATAGAAGTCCTCTGAGTTATCTCTTTGGAGACGGACTGTCTAATATTCATTGATTCCAATCTATCCTTTCAGATGAATAATTCGAAATTTCCAAAGGATTGGCTGCCATTAAAGCAGTTTGGACAGAAGACTGACATGAGGATGCTGCAGAATGCCATGTTGTAGGAGACTGCAAATGAATTTCACTGGAAATTGAATGTTCCTCTGGGCATTTCCTATTGCCTGGGACGCTTCCAATGTTTCGATTGAAATCATAGGTTGGTTCCAATGAAGTTATGAATAGATGTTCCCTGGGAAATGGATAACAGAACGATATACAGTGCTCCCCGGGTCGGTTTAAGTGACGGGTAGGTTGATGGGAACTGTGCACAGAGCATCCAGTGTGACGTTATCTGATGCATATAAAGAGAGTAGTTGTGCACCATACTTGCAATATAGTCTGATTGGTCGATGGCGATGAAGCAGCCTCTGTCTCCGGATTTACAGCCGGGGGGCGGGGTGGTGGAGGCCATGCCCAGTTTTGTGAGTTTCATGGAGATGACAGCTAAGTAAGCTGTATGAGAGGACACTTTTGCCAGGTCTACGAAGTCCCATAACTTCACCGAGTCAGCATTTCAAATCACAGCATTGACTGTAATCTGAGATCTGCCTCCACTTTACCCACTGCAGAAGTCTGAGTGGGGCTTTATGACAAAACTGAAGAAAAATGTTCTTTTCCATGATCAGCGTTGAGGGAGTTTTACGTGATCGAACGGTCAGCACTGATGAAGTAATGCACTGTCAGATTGTCAGTGTTGAGGAGTTTTGCACGATCTGAGGATCAGGGCTGTTGGAACATTTTATTACCGGAGGCTCAGTGCTGAGAGAGCACCACACTTTCAGAGGTTCGGTGCTGAGGGATCCGCACTGTTGGAGAGTCCATACTGACTAAACTCCATATTGTCGAAGGCTTACTTCTTAGAGAGATCTGCACGATTGGAGGCTTAGAATAAGACGATGAGACGATTAGAAGAGAACGAAATGAATTTTGATCAGACCGTTCAAAAAGGGTGGTGGCATTCATATTGGAAAGACTGAGACCGTTATGCAATAGCTGGAGCTGATGCTGTACTATTGACATTTCGGTTCACGTTTCCAACTCGCCTTTTGCTATTTTCTTACTGTGCAGCATTTATTGAATTAGATATATTTGTTGCGAATTAAGCCCTAGTTCCCCAGCAATACTCAGGCATTGGGCATTGAATAGTACAGCAAATACATGCCTTTCAGCTCTCGAGGTTTTGCCGACCTTTTATCCTATTACAAGATCAAACTAACCTACATTTCACCATCATCCATGGCGCTATCTAAGAGTAGCTTAAGTATCCCGAATGCGTCTGCCTCTACTACTATGGTTGGCAGTGCATTCCACGCACCCACAATTCTCTGTGTACAGATCTGACCCCTACATCTTCCTAAACCTTGTTCCAATCACGTTAAAATTCTGCATCATTGTGATATACATTCCTGCCCTGAGAAAATAAACGTCTCTGAAAATCCATTCTATCTATGCTCCTGAACATTGTGTACGCCTCCATTCAGTCACCTTTCATCCGTTCTCTCTCCAATGGGTAAAAATCGACTGCCCAAACCTTTCCTCAATACACATGCTCTTCACTCCAAGCCACAGCCTGATATTTCTCAAGTAAACCTCCATCTTGCCCTTCACTAGATGTCCCTCAAAACCTACCACCCAGGACTCCTTCAATCTACCAACCCTTCCTTGCCTCGGTTGGGCAAACCGATGCAGCTAGTGTGACCGAAACAACATCCACTTTTCAGTTACTCATTTCCCTGAGAACGTCTGTTCGGAATTGGGTGCTCTAGTTTCTGCCTAAAGACATTGTGATTTCCCTCACCAAATTAAATATTTTCGCCAGACCCTCTGCACGTAACACTGTCTATGACGACAGTAAAATCAGTGAGTTGTGATCACTGTCACCAAAACGCTCTCCAGTGAAAGCTGACACTTGGCCTGTGTCTCAGTTATCCATATATGTGAAGACGATAAATTATGTTTGTTGAATTAACTTGCATTTATTTCAATGCAAGAGGACTTACAGGTAAGGCTAATCAGCTCAGGGTGTAGATAGGTAACGCGACAGAGATTATAGCCATGACAGAGAGATGGCAAAGAACGGGATAGAACTTGCATATTATGTGCCAGGGTATAGGTGCTTTAACCTGGTCAGATGTAGTGAAAGGAGTGAAGGAGATTTGCATTTCTGATTAAGGCGAGTATCACAGCAGTAGCCAGCGATAGAAAATGTAAAGCACAATTTAGTGAAGCTTTGAGGGTGGGGCTAACAAATAAAAAGGTGATAGTGGCGTTATTGGGTTTGTTCTACAGGACCCCTAAATGTCAACAAGAATTGGAGGAGCAAATAAGCAATGAGAATAGACAGACTTGCAGGATCAATAGAGTTTCATAGCAGGTGGTATCAATTTTCCTAATATAGACTCGGACCGCCAGTGCATTAAGGGCTTAGGTGGAATGGAACTTCTAAGTGCGTTCAGGAAAGTTACCTTAAGCAATATCCAGAGGATCCTTAATGGAAAGTTGGAAAATTTCGACTTAATCTTGAGGAACAGACAAGTAACGGAAATGGCAATGGGAGAGCACATTGCGACCAGTGATGATAGTTCTCTCAATTTTAAGATAGGTATTTGGATGGACAAATCTGCTTCACAGATTCAAGTTCTAAAAGGAAGTGCGAATTTTGACGGAAGAAGACCAGAGTTTGCACGACTTGATTTAAGTAGTTTTTTTTTTGCAAGCAAATGATTTCAGACAGGTGAGAGGACATTAAATGTAAGTTAGTTGGAGTTCAAGGTCTATATGCCCTGTGCCGGTGAAAGGCAAGGTTGGCAGTAATAGGGAACTCTAGATGTTATGAGAAATTGAGGCTTTGAAGAAAATTAAGAAGCAGTCCTGTCTTAGGCACAGGTAGCTACGATGAATATAATTTCTGAATAGACACAGGAAATGCTGCAGTTTAATGAAGAAGAAAGTTAGGGGACAGAAAGCAAGCACGAGCGAACGTTGGCTGAGAATATTCAGGTGAAACAAAACAACAACTTTATGTATATAAATGTAAAGAAAATAACTAAAGACAGAATGGGAGATTGCAAGGATCGAAGTGGCCACTTATACGTAGAACTGCAAGGGATGGGAGATAGTCTCAAAGAATATTTCTTCTCTGTTAGCCTTGGAGAAAGAAATGAAATTTTAGGCGTTTCTGGAAGTTTCTGGCCATATTTTGGGGAGGGACACTCTAAATGGTAGCATAGGAAGTGCTGGATGTCATAAGATGTATGAAGATGGATTAATCTCCTCTCCCGATCAGACATGTCTAAGAGGACGAGGGAAGACCTTCCGACCACTGGCTGATATGTTTGCATCATTGTCTGCCACTAGAGAGATCCCAGAATTACGAAATTTTGTGGCATTATACAAGAGAGCTGCAATAAAATCCTGGGAGAACTACAGACAGTGAGCTCAACAAATGTGGTGGATGAGGATAATCTCCAGCATCTGCAGTCTTCACCTTCGCCCTGCTCTGGAAGGTTAGATTGCTTGGAATCTAGTGCAAGCCGGCATTTGGTATAAAATTGGCTTGATGTTGGAAGCAGAAGTGGAAGAATGTTTTTTAGAAAGGTGACCTGTGACAAGTGGGAGTGCCTCAGGGGTCGGTCTTATGTCCAATACTGTGTGTTATCTTTATAAATAATTTGATGGAATGTACAAGACATGATTTAGTAAGTTTGCAATGGCAGTAAAATAGTTGGTATCATGGACCATGAGGAAGGTTATTGAAAATTGCAGGAGGACCTTGATCTGCTGGGGAAGTGGCTGAGAAATGGCAAATAGGTTTAAAATAGGTATGTGTAAGCTGTTGCATTTTGAAACATCAAATCAAGGTAGGTGATTCATGGTGAATGATGGGCCGTATGGAGTGTAGTGGAACAAAAGGATCTTCGAGGTCCAGATCACGTTCCTCTGAAATCGGAA